>NC_136261.1:399143568-399344641 GCF_964187855.1 Myxine glutinosa
GGGGGGGAGGGGAGGGGAGGGGAGGGGGAGGGGAGGGGAGGGGAACGGGGGGGGGAGGCGAGAAGAGGGGGGGAGGGGAGAAGGGTGGGGGAGGGGGAAAAGGAAGGGGGAGGGGAGAAGGGGGAGGGCGGAGGGGGAGGGGGAAAGGGAGGCGGAGGGGTAAAGGGGGGGGGAGGGGAAATGGAGGGGGAGGGGAGAAGGAGGGGGAGGGCGGAGGGGGAGGGGGAAAGGGAGGCGGAGGGGTAAAGGGGGGGGGGAGGGGAAATGGAGGGGGAGGGGAGAAGGAGGGGTAGGGTGGAGGGGGTAAGGGGAGGGAAGGGGATGGCCAGTCAACAATGACGTTGCAGTTCTCATGCTCGGAGAGCAGCACAACAATCGGACATAGTCCTGCATATTTGCAACAGCACGAAGCGGATTTTGGAGACTCACCGATCCTGTGACGTCCTCTAGTACCGGCGTTGCCGGGCGGGGGAAGGGAGGCCCGTACATTCCCAACCCTTACATTCGCCCTCTCGACTCAAGCTCACTCGGACAAAAGCCTCACACAAAGTACACCGTGAAGGCCCAATGGTCATGTCTATGCCACAAATCACGGGCGCACTGAATTGAAAATATATAGAACGCTCATACTCCGTGAAAAGTGAAGCCACCGTGTCGCCATCTTGGTCAGCACGACTCGACCAACTCGCTTCGCGGATCTCGTTTTGTGCGGCAATAAACTGCTCCAATCGGTTACGGAAGGGTTGTGGAAAGACGTGTCACAGCTGTTTCAAAGACATTGAATTCATATCGCACAAAATCGATACAAAACACGATCGCATAAAAGGTGAAAAAACGTGTGACGTGTGACGGGATGTAACATCACGTGATCGCTCTGAGCGAATCAGTCTGGCGGCGGGAATGGAACATCACGTGATCGCTCTGAGCGAATCAGCGAGCTGCTCTGGAACCGGCTGAGATTAGCGGGTACTTCGCTGAAATGCGCCGAGGTAAATATGAATAAAAACTATGGATCCGTTCAAATATGGTCTCGGCCATGTTCGTCCCAGGCTCAATGGCTATGTCTATGCCAAATATCAAGTACGTGAGCCTCTCCGTTTAGGAGTCTATCGGTAACATTACACACACACACACACACACACACACACACACACACACACACACACAGTGCTTTATAGATATAGAAGATTGTAGTGCGATGCTACGCGCACGACTTGCTTACCAAGGGAAGCGGACAACGCAGGTAATAAGAAAGAGTCTTTATTGGAAGAGCTCCACTGTAGCACTGAGCTCGGGGCTGCGAGCCCGTGTATATCACGAGGCCACGCCTACCCTTCGGGCGTGGCCAACGCCCACTTGGTGCGCGGAATGATGCCATCACGCCAGTGAGCTTTCGTGTCCGCCACAACATAATTTATCCAAATGTTAAATTCACGATTCAGGTAAGACGATAATTAAATACGAACAATAAACAATAAAGAAGCCAATTGAACAAAGAGAGGATTATTTATCTCGAAGTTTGAACAACACGTGTTTACCTGATACGGCTGAATTACGTATACAATTGTACAAACGAGTTCGACATGTCCAAACCTTTTTTGTGCCCCATACAGGAAGAAGAAACAAAATCGAGCATCTAGAGTCTGATATTTAGACGAATAGGTTCCTTACCGAACCTTATTTGATGGCAATATCTACAAGGTAATCGGGAGTTGCATTGCACACAGTCGACATGAGTCATGAAGAAGGAAAATGGCCGATTAGCCGAGAGAGCATGAACCATGAAACATCTGGTCCAGTTGTAATTTCCGGTAAAATAAACGACTTATTTGGAAAAAAATGGATTTATATGCTAGCTAATCAAATTATGAGTGTATTATGTGCAAAATAACTTTGGTTGGTTCAAATTTTCATTGTTTACGACGAGAGAAGAATAAATCGGTGGCAACATCTGAAGTGGTGTAGCAGATGGTGTACTAATGGCTGTAATGGGCGGGGTACGAAGAACCGAAAATTTCTCAGAAATTGAAAAGAAAAAAAACGCAAACTAATTTTTGTAACATTCATTCACTGATATAACTGCATTACAACGAGTTTTAAATTGATAATAAGTCTTATGACTAGGAATTGGTAACATGTTCAGCAACCAATCAGGAATCGCGATGTTCGCAAGTAACTTCCTGTGTATTGTCACGCTATGGACTCGATACATTTTGTTGTTGAATGATCGAAAACCGACGAGCGTTCTCATATCTATGTTGTTAAATATACATATTGTTGCAGATCCCGGGTTCGTCGATGTACTAAAGGTGCGTTTATGCCCGGTTCCCCCTCAAACTCCGGTTCCACTGAGGCCGCCGACCGCGGGCGACTAAGCTCATGATTGACGGATTACTAAGCAATTCCGATCGCCAACCTCCCAGCCACACGCCAAAGAGATTGCTGGTCAAATATTCCCAAATACCTTCAAGACACGCAACCGAAGAAACCGGGGATCGAACCCTCGCTTCCACACTTTATTGATTGCCGAGCGGATTTCACAGTGTGGAAAGCGGCATTACCTCACGTGATTTATGGACCTGATTCACCAAATTCGGTCTCGGATGATGCTCGGCCAATGGAGAAAAGATGTATCCGAAAGGAACTGTGGTGTTATCGCTCATAGTATATAAGTTATTGAGGGAAATAGGTCACAGAGGGCGGTCATGTTGAAATTCAATATGGTGGCCACCAGGGGTTCTGAATTTTTGGGCGCCCCTCAGGAAAACAATTGTATCTGCATAATTTCCGGTAAAATAAACGACTTATTTGGAAAAAAATGGATTTATATGCTAGCTAATCAAATTATGAGTGTATTATGTGCAAAATAACTTTGGTTGGTTCAAATTTTCATTGTTTACGACGAGAGAAGAATAAATCGGTGGCAACATCTGAAGTGGTGTAGGGTAGGGTAGGCCCATACTACATCTGTGCCAAATTTGGTGCTTTCCTGAAAAAATGAATGATACGCCCTATTTTTCGGTCTTAACTGCCTAAGTATTGTAAAATGCTATTGTCAGAAGGCATTTTTTTTTCAGAACAATGGGAAAGGTGAACTCGATGCAAAGAGTAGATGATGGTGCAAGGTAATGGAAATGTATGGATTAATTTTTTCTCTTTTTCATGTTTTTGTTTCAGTGATTCACATGTTCAAGTATGATTAATCATACATGACAAGGTTCTAATTTGAGTGTGTATGAGAAAATTTGTTACAGGGTTCGTGGAATGTTCATGGTTGGACATTATTATTGGAGAATTTACAGTGAATTTGAAAAAAAGTGAATTTCCATAAAATTTTAATGAACGATTTTCATAGAAACAAAGAGAATAAACTTGAATTGAAAATTCTGGAAAATTAAATTAAAAGACCCTGCATTGGACTAAATTATTGGATGTACAGTTCAAGAAATCCCATACTTGCAAAATTTACACGTGTGTAAATTTACAACCATTCACGCATGATGGTGAATAGAACTGAAATACAATTTTCGAAACAATTGATTTAGCAGTTAATGGGGAACGCAATGTCACATGAAATTTAATGATAACATGATTCTGACGTGGAAGTCACAGGATGATCACGTGGGTTTTTTGGACAATTGGCATTGTTTATCTGGCATGTGAAAATATGTCATTAATTTGGGGTAAAATAACATGGGGAGAATTGACCATGGAAGGTAAAAGGGAGCTGCACATTTTAATAATGATAGACCAGATGGGAAAGCACTGGATAATCTATTGTGGGGAAAAACGTTGGTCTAACTCTAAATGTTAACATTGTGTGTGTTTCTAAAAAATTCCTGTTTATGTTTGTGTTTCAGTGTTTCTAAAAAATTAAGGGCCAGACTTTATGAAATTGGTACTGTCAGGGAATATATATTCATATTGACAATATTGCTAGAATATATCTCAATGTAATATTGTGTAAAGTGGAATATGTTTTACTCTACAAATGAGACAAGAGCAATATAATTCAAGACAGAATGTGTACCGCTCTTGGACTGCCATCTGTGTCTATCAATAGTTAGCCTGTGTTCCATAGATGGAGCACAGGCTGCAAATTCCCCCTCAGCAGGTCAGAGCATTTGACCTCTTGAACAGAAATAATGTGGTGCTCTCAGTCTCCCAAAATAGAGGGCTGGCCAAAGAGCCAAATAAAGGCTTTTGGATGAAGGAGTCTGGGCCTTTAAAAACCAAGAGAAAGTTGCGATTGGGGAGCAGAGAGCGAACTGGGAGAGTGACGGAGAAGCAGTGGACTGGGAGAGTGACTGAACAACTGAAGACCAGTTCACCTGATCAACCAACTGGAGACTGGTCAACAACTGAACGAGGTTCAACAAAAGACCTACAGAAGGAGCTACAGCCACGACCGACAGAACAACGTCATTAATATCTAATTAGTACATTTAGTAGAATACAGCAAAACTCTCAAAAGTGAATAAAACATTGATTTTGCTAAAACGAGTTTCTGGAAGTTTCTGAAGTAGAACAGCAGTTAATTTATTATTCTACAAATTGGTGGTCCGTAAGGGAGTCAACTCCACAGAACAAGGTAAGCTTTTGTTTGTTATCTGTGTAGTCTGATGTTAATCTGCGCAAATTGTTCAGTGTTTGAGTTTTGTGTATTTTTGTTGATATGTGGAAGGGGGAAAAACCACGAGGCTTTTAACAGGTTTCAGAAATCATGACAATTTTTTTTCTTTTTTTCTTTTTTTCTTCCAAAATTTAACTAAGTGTACTACAGATGTATACGCATTTTTCAGGGATGGTGCCATGGATCGTCACAAATATCCACTAAAGCCTTTTGTCTTTAGAAAAGGTGCTGTGCTTCCATGAAGGACCACTGATATGGTATATACTGTATAATTATTTTGCGATTTTTTAAAAACAAAAACAAAAACCGGGGAGGACTATGCTAATAACACATTATGCATAGTTTGCTTGTTTGCAAGAAGTTGTTAGTTTGGTATATAATGTTGAATGTCATTGACATATAATTATGTTATGGGTATGGCTATGGACATATACAAGGGGTAGCTCACATGTTTTATAATGGCAACAGGAATACTAAGATTCAAAGATGGAATCAAGTGATGTTGCAAATGAATACAGTAGATTTCTCTAGTTTGTTAAAGTAAGGGCATCACAAAATGTTGTGAATTGTGTCCGTTTTACAAGATCGATGAACTCATATCACTACAAGTTACACTGTTAAAGAAAAACAAAAAGCGGGGAGGACTATGCTAATAACACATTATGCATAGTTTGTTTGTTTGCAAGAATTGTTGGGAACTAGATATTCCTGTTTGTGATTTAAATCATATATAATCATTATTAATGCATTTATTTTCTTTGAGTTGAGTTACAATACCTGCATGAGTTTAATTTTTGAATTATATGAACCTGAAAGCAATTGTGGATGCTATTCTTAGTTTTAGTAGTGTAAAACACATATCTGATTTGAATATTATTCATGTGAAGTTGTTATAAAATATAGTGATTTCATGTTACAATTTACCCCATCTGATTCAATCTGTGTGGAGAGCAGATATAAATGTGGCTAAGTAAAGGAAAGACAAGACCACATCCCAAATGGAGTGATAACGACATCTGGGAAGAAGTTTGAAAAAGGAAAATTTGTGAAAATGAAGTTAATCCTGGCATACACCCTCTTTCTCAAAGAACAATGAAGAAATACTCCTTTGTAAGATGGATGTTTACCTTCACCAAGGGAAAATTATGTGACCATTTGTTTGGATCACACTGCAACATACAAAAAAGGGCGATCACTTACTTTTGTTCGAATACCTCGAACATTCATCACATCAGCAATTGCAGGACGACGACATTTTACCTGCAACGTCTATGGGATATGGTGACGTGTGTCATTACTTCACCAACTTCCGGGGAGCCAGCATGTAGCTGCAAGCGAACGACTGCGCCTTTTCCTTCACAACAGCTGTGCACGATTCTGCTGTGTGCTCCTGGTATGGACCATGGACAACTGAGTACCATGGTCCCAGCATCATCATCGCGGATGCATCCGGCATCCCTGCTCCACATCTTGTTGACAAATCAACATCACATCAACACTTGCTCCAAGCTCACGATGAGTGAGGAGGCAAGTCGACTACAACTGGATGGAGGCCTTGTTCAAATCTACTATGGCTCACAGCAAGAGTGGCAAGGATGCTGCATGGAGAGCAGGGTCAGTCTATGACTCCGCCCAGCTATCACAACAGCAGAAAATCCTACGCAAATAGTGTAGGTGTTATGAAGACATTTGAAGAAAAATGTTTCATGCTGTAATTTCAAACACAAGTGATCCGACCCTTTTTTTCAAACAAAGAACGTCAATATTTGATTAAAGGCAAACATTTTGCCAAATGTTGCAGATGCTTTATTATTTTAATGATGAACTGAAATTATTGCGTTTTGGTGAAGGTGAAATGTTTTGTGATCTTTATGCAAATGAGTTGAATTGAATTATCAACATAGAAAGAGTCAATGAACAAGGAAATGTATTGTGATCAAAATTCTTCCAGAATGACGGTGTATGCCTTGGGGAAATTGAATTAGCAGATTAGTGGTTTGAATATTTAATGTGGTAATGTTTAGATTAATGGTTAATATAAACATAAAAGAAAAAACTGGGGATTGACAGGGAATAAATATTCATATTGACAATATTGCTAGAATATATTATCTCAATGTAATATTGTGTAAAGTGGAATATGTTTTACTTTACAAATGAGACAAGAGCAATATAATTCAAGACAGAATGTGTACCGCTCTTGGACTGCCATCTGTGTCTATCAATAGTTAGCCTGTGTTCCATAGATGGAGCACAGGCTGCAAATTCCCCCTCAGCAGGTCAGAGCATTTGACCTCTTGAACAGAAATAATGTGGTGCTCTCAGTCTCCCAAAATAGAGGGCTGGCCAAAGAGCCAAATAAAGGCTTTTGGATGAAGGAGTCTGGGCCTTTAAAAACCAAGAGAAAGTTGCGATTGGGGAGCAGAGAGCGAACTGGGAGAGTGACGGAGAAGCAGTGGACTGGGAGAGTGACTGAACAACTGAAGACCAGTTGACCTGATCAACCAACTGGAGACTGGTCAACAACTGAACGAGGTTCAACAAAAGACCTACAGAAGGAGCTACAGCCACGACCGACAGAACAACGTCATTAATATCTAATTAGTACATTTAGTAGAATACAGCAAAACTCTCAAAAGTGAATAAAACATTGATTTTGCTAAAACGAGTTTCTGGAAGTTTCTGAAGTAGAACAGCAGTTAATTTATTATTCTACAGTACCCACCCTGATAGGCAAATAATAATGCACAAACGCAAACATGGGTACATAATGCACGAGTTTGTGTATTTTGCTTGTGTGTGTTTGGTTTGTGTATTTTCCCAAAAAAAAAAAAAAAAAAAAAGATTGCTAAATATGGCAGTATACCTGTATAAGAACAAATAAACATGGCCTGGTCAAGATAAAATATTCATGAAATAAAAGACATTTGAATTGGGAAGGGGATTGTGAGTAACCTTGGGATTCCATTTTTTGATAACGACCATCTGAGGATACAAAGCTATTTATGAATATGAGGTTCACCAATTAAAAGGTAGTGATATGCCTTTGAGAGTAAAATTAGCCAAATTTGTGAGGAATCTTACATGGACGTAGGAGAGTACTCAATGCTCACGGCTTCCTGATACACATAAAGTTGGATTTTGTTGCAATGCAATTATGCTGTAGGTATGGACGTGTATTCGGGGTAAACGATATGTATATTCTCTGCTCACGGCTTTCAGATACATATAAAGTTGGATTTTGTTGGAATGCAATTATGCTGTAGGCCTGAACGTGTGTTAGGGGTAAACGATATGTTTTGACAAAGACGGATGTGACAATGGGGAAGAGCTCAATAAGATGAGCTGGCCGATTATTAGGAGATTTCTTTTTACTCCCTGAAAATTGTAATATTAATACATACAAGGATTGAGTTTGATAACTACCAGGGAATTTTGATGTGTAAAATCTTGCTGAATTGATAAAGGAAATGTCACACCAGACTTGAACGTATATTGATTTTAATAAAATATGGATTTTATGAGAAATGAAGAAGGATGGAAAATGGAAACGAACAAATCATATTGGGCAATGGACCAAGTTGGTTGATTTTATTAGTTATTAATATAATAAAAATAATGGAAATAAATCTGATTGAGTGACATTTTGGTGATGGTATAAAATCTCACAAGAGAAATAACAAATGTGAATATACAGCCACCACTGTGAGCTTTTCAACGGAATGTATTGTGAATCTCAAACCAAGGGACAAACACGAACACATTGTTACGGAGCTTAAAAAATCAGAACATGATGTTACGTGTACTTGCACTATATATTTTAATAACTTGGGACACCTATATTTGCATACTGGTGTCATTGGTACTCACTAGTTGCATATAAATGGAGATGAGAAACAGGTAAAGGGGAGTAACACTTACTTGGATATTTTCTACAACATACAAAGGGACTGGATAAGCAGTGGTTTGTGCACATGTGGTTCACCAAATGAAGCTTTGGAATTTAAACAAAGTCGCTGGTTAAACAGAAGGAGAATGGAGAGTGAATAATTTTTAGATGCAGTGTAAATTAAGGGAGATATTACTAAGATTAAGAGCTATTATTCTTCCTTATGGAAGTTGGAAGACAGATCCAAAACAATGAATCTATAAATGAATATGATGGGGATAACATCCTCAATTTGTTCTCATAAATTAATTGTGGAAAAAGGAATTAATTTATGGCAGTGGAATGTTAACAGCATCCTACAATGTCCTGAGAGTGTGCATCCATATAATCAGAAATCCCAGATTTTAAATTTGGTAATGTAATGAAAATGTAATGAAAATAACAACTTCTATGGCCATAAAGCCCAAACAAATTGAAAACAAACAAACTGTAATTGCATACGTAATTTGCAGCTGAGTATTTGGTAAATAAAAAGGGAATTTATTGATTTGGAAGATATTTCCAAAGGTCGATAAAAATGTTACAGTGTCACAGTTGTCAGGTGGGAAAAAGCCATTGGATGAATAATAAGATCTGTATATATATGTATGTATATAATTTTTGCAAAGCCTAAGAAATTGTAAAATCTGAGAATAAAAAAAGTATGATGGTAAACAAAATGCATAAGCGTTAAGGTATATGTGAGCAAAATTCCATGATTGTACAAATGTTTTGTAAGATTGAGAGATTTATATTTGGAAAAGTAACAGCTAAGATACTTGAATATCTGTTTATTGAATTTTTTTTTTTTTTTGTATACAAGATCGAGGCTCGTGAAAGAGCTAACATTGATCACACAAAAAAGACAAACCGACACACAAAACACAAAAAACAAGGGGAGCGGCAGACAAGATGGGGAGAGAGGGGGAAGGACACAAAAGAGAGGGGGAAGAGGGGGAAGGACACAAACACAACATTTGAGAGCAGGGACATCGGGAGGACTTGGGGGGAGGTGGGAGAGGAATAAAACATATGAACACTGCAAGGACTCTGGGGTGAATTACCGGGGGTAGAAAAGATCAAGGTTTTCGATGGGGGAAGATAAGAGATGGTGGTGAACAGCTGTTTTAAAGACCTGGAGGGAGGAGTGGGATTGAAGGGAGTGGGGGAGTTTGTTCCAGAGGCGGGAGAAAAGGGGAATGAAAGAGTGAAGGTGAGCAGAGAGCCTAGACTTTGGCAGTTTAACCATAAGAGGGTTGCAGGCAGATCTTGTGCGACCTGAAGGAATATTGGGGCGACAGAGCACAGAGAGAGCTGGGGGAGCAAGGCCGGAGAGGAGTCGGTAGAAGACAGAAAGACCACCAACCTGCCTGCGGTGAGTGAGTGAAAGGCCCTCGGTGTTGACTACATCGCAGGAGATTCCAATGATTCTGAAAGCTTTGGCCTCAACAGCGTGAAGCCGAGCAAGGTGTGAGGCAGGAGCACCAGCCCAGAGGGGGGAACAGTATTCCATTGAGCTGCGGATGAAAGCCTTGTATGTGGTGAGGAGCTCAGGTGTGCCAAGGAAGGACTTCGCACGACGGAGGATGCCCAGTCGGCGACAGGCTTTGGAGGCCAGCTTGGAAATGTGGTTTTCCCAAGAAAGATCATGGCAGATAGTGAGACCCAAAAGCTTGAGCGACAGAACTTCTTGGAGAGGATTGTTGAGAAAGTAGATGGGAGGGTTGTCCAGTCGGTCCTTTCGGAGAGACATTGTAAGAGTGTGAGATTTGTCAGGATTGAAAGACATGTTCCACTTGTTTGACCAGTCTGTGATTTTGTCCAGGTCTGCAGAGAGTGAGGAGGCTGCAGACTGCCGATCTGAGGGATGAGGAATGGAGCGACAGAGAGTAGAGTCATCAGCAAAGAGATAGAGAGGATTTTCAAGAGAGTCAGAGAGATCATTGATGAAGACCAGAAAAAGCACAGGGCCCAGAACACTACCTTGGGGAACTCCAGCCTGAACAGGAAGAGGAGATGAGAGAAACCCATTCAGGGCCACACGTTGACTACGACCAGAGAGGAAGTCCGCCAGCCATGCGTGGAGATTTCCATGGATACCAAAGGAGGAGAGTTTGGTGAGCAGTGCAGGGTGCCAGACCGTATCGAAGGCATGTGAAATGTCAAGGGAGACAGCTCTAATTTCCTGTTTGGCATTGAGGACCTCCATCCATTGTTGAGAAAGCAGAAGCAGCATGTCCAGAGCAGAGTGACCAGGTCTGAAACCAAATTGATGATCAGAGATCAAGCCATTGGAGAAGAGGAAAGATTTAATATCTGAAGCAATGATGGATTCCATGACTTTGCTGATAATTGGGAGAAGGCTGATTGGTCTGTAGTTGCTGGGATCTGTTTTTGCACCTTTTTTGTGCAAACCGGTGATGTTGGCTGATTTCCAAGCAGATGGCAGATGACCTTGAGCAAAAGAGAGGGTGAAGAGAACAGAAAGAGGGAGTGAAAGAGCAGAAGAACATGATTTTAGGACCCGTGGGCTGATGCCGTCAGGACCAGTTGCAGAATCAGAGTCGAGGGTTGACAGAAACTTTTCCACCTTGTCAGGAGGAAAGGACACAGAGTCCAGGAGCAGCTGGGTACGACTGGGTACGGTGGGTACAGAGAGGGATGGGTTTGGGACACAAGATTTAGAGGCAAACACAGAGTTGAGGCATTCAGCTTTTTCACGTGCGGAGTCAGCCGTTAAGCCGTTTGAGGTGAGGGAGGGGATGGAGGGGGAACAAACACCAGAAACAGATTTGACCAGACGCCACCAGGATTTGGAAGAGGGAGACAGATAAGAGAGTTCGGTCTTGAGAATGGTGAGATATTGTTTCCTGGCTCTCCTGAGGGTGGACACACACTTGTTTCGGGCTTTGTGAAAGGAAATGAGATTTCCTTCCGTTGGATTTGCTTTCCAGGAGATGAAAGCAAGTTGTTTCAGGGCAACAGCCTCACCACAAGATTCCGTGTACCATGGACGGGAGGAAGGGTATGACAACTGAAGACGAGATGGTATAAATCTGTGCATGAGAGAGAGCAATTTACTTTGAAAGAATTCCCAGGATGAGTTGATGTCAGAGGCGGTAGAGATGGGAGACCAGTCCAGATGATTGATGGCTGCTTGAAGACCGTGCTAGTTGGCCTGAGTGAAATGCCAGACTCATCGACGCTGAGGAGGCTCTCTGAGAATGGTCAGAGAGATGTCCACTTTGACAAGCACATGATCAGAATTGAAAATTGAGAAAGCAATAATCCTGATGTAAATAATACAAACACTGACATGGTCGCTTGCTTAAAAGCTTTGGTGACTGTGTTTAAACAAAATAACGAACCATGAAATGGTGCTTGGAGAAGAACTAAATGTGAACGCAGATGAGGAAGACCTCTATGGTGACTTCGATAAAGAGATGATACAACTGAATCAAATAATGATACAGATGGACGGTGCAGATTCAGAATGATAAGATAAAAGGATGTTATGTATTGTCGGTCTTATAAGGCCAGTGAACTAATATCATCAAAGTTTGAAACCAGGAAAACTGATGTAACTTCAGGCACCATTTTTTAAAAAATCAAACACTATTGTCGAAACTGTTGATTAACCCCTAAGTAGAAAAAAAAAGAAAAAAGAAAAAAGTGGGGAATATCTATGATAAAATGAATACATTATGCATCGCTGATTGGAGCCAGGTATTCCTGTTTGTGATTTTAACCATTATTAATTAATTATTTTAAATGCACGAGTTAAGCATTTGTGAGATAAATGAAGGACTCATTTTATACCTGTTTGGTCATAATAAAAGGAAAATTGTTGATATAGAAGGTAAGATAGTGATTACATTCCTCATTGATTTGTATTACGAGGACCACATAATTTTAAATAATTTTAAATTGTCAATTAATGAATCACAAGGTTAGAGATATCTGAATTGTTGGAGATATCATAGGTTAAACACATCTGGTGTTTTGTCATTATAAATATACATCTGATGTTGGAGCTCATGTCTTTGTGATATATATGAAAATATAATCTTTGAATGTTTCAAAGGAAAACAGAAAACTGTTGAATAAGGAGCTGTAATTAGATAAACATGATCAGTTAGAGCATGGTCACTTAATGATGAGGTGTACTCACTCTATCCGATTCAGAGTGTGTGGAGAGCAGACTCAGATATGGCTGGGTGAAGAGACCAGCTGGCACTTAAAGAAATGAAGTGGTAACTGCTTTGGGAAGAGCTACGAGCAGTAAATCTGGATAGAAGGGGTTAATTTGGCATACACCTCCCTCCAAAGCATGGCAAAGGTACCATCCTTTGGAAGATTTCGAGAAATGATGTTCACCATCACCACGGGGAACTCATGTGACCATTCGTCTGAACCACACTGTTATGCATGAGCTAAGAGCGGCCACCTGCTTCAGTTCGGTGCCTGGAAGACACATTGATGCAGCGGCCAAATGGGAATTAATGTCAACAGTCAAGGGCGTTTCTACTCCAACTGGATGCTTGGGCTGGATGTCATTACTCCATTGACGACCAGGGAACCAAGTCCTGCCTTTGACTGTTGACGAGTGTGGAGTTTTAAGTGGATGGCCTTGTCTTTTCTACACTGGACCTCCATGACTCTGTTGGGTGTTTCTGGTATGGGCTACGGACCACTTGGGCACGATGGTCCTAACGTCTCCATCGATGCACCTTTCATCTCAGGCCCACACCTGGCATCATCTGGATGATCAAGCAACATCACATCTGCACCCTCTGCCCACTCACGTTGTGTGAAAAAGCAGATCAACTGCAACTGGTTGACAGCCTTTGTCAAGGTCTACTAAGACTCACTGCAAGAGTGGCAATGATGCTCCTTACGGAGCAGGGTCATTTTATGATCTTGCCCACCTTCTACGCACAATAGTGCAGGTGCTACCATGACGCCAAAGGAGATGGTCCACACTTGATTTTCAACCGCACAAGTGATCGGTCTCTTTCTCAAACAGAATTCCAGCATTCTCTTTGCAGTAAAACATCCTGGAATCATAATGATCAAATGTTGCAGGTTTTGAACATCGAATCATGCTGACAGGGTCGCCCAGATAATGCTGAAATGGATAAAGGAAATAATGGTGATAACCTTTCTTTTGAACTGGGAAATTTGTGCATGTGTATGAGGTAAAGTTTGTTTGCAGAGATACTTGTGCTGCTAACTGATGTTAAAGCAATGCACATCTGATGGAACAGCGTGTGGTATGTTTTCTGCTGGCACAACATCTATCAGTCATTGCAAATAACGTCATATGGCCGTGTGGTCAACAGTGACTCACTTGAATACAATAAATGGAACTGTCAACAACGGATGGATCAACGAACAAGAAAACGCCTATGAACGACCAGATCTTCTCGTGTGGATGGTGTATGCAAATTGAACATCCAAATTTTGTAATTTGAGTACCTTGTAAATTGTTGTTTCAATTAATTGTTTAATTTAAACAAAAACAAAAAATGAGGGATTGTAGAATTATGAAGACCTCTACAAGACAGGAGTAGGCGAGTTATCGCAGGCATTCAAATTCAAACTTGTCCTGACCCACTTAATTAATAAAATGTATTGTAATGACAATGAGATAGAAATAGTTTAGTTCTTTGATGAATCTTAATAATACTATGCTCTAGTTCATAATGATCTTGTAGAAAAGGAGTAATTATATTATTGAGATGTGTGTATTTCTATGTATTACAAACTTAGGAATTCAAGAGTATAACTGAAACTCTGGCAGTCTCAAACGTTGCCTTGTGATGGAAAGATATTGTTGCGGATTTGAGAATCCTGTTGTAAATATCACCCTGTGTATATGTGATTTCTTGTAAATACCTCCATCAAGTGTAAAGATCAAAGGTCGTCCCCTTAATCAATCGCATGCACGGAGAAAACCACATACCCTTCTAAATAGTTATTTCTTATTCTATGTTAGTTTAAGGCTCTGTTTCCCATTAGTTGACTCTGCATTGCATCGAATGACATAAGATAGATCTCCCCGACACCCCCATGGCCTCTTTAAAGTGCCAGTAACTTTGGGTGGGGTTATTTGCATCACCTTCACCCCAAGACTCCATTGCACATGAGGTCATCTCGGAGCAGAAGGTGGGAGGAGTCAGCAAAGCGCCAGGAACAAGGCGTGGCTTTGCCAACGCCTCCTCGAGGGGCGGGATCGGTGAGCCCTCGCGACCAATCAAGGCCGAGGCGAGCTCACCAATGGGTGTTTCTGAGAGGCCGGCGGCTTGATCGCGACGCGCCTCATAAAAGGGGGTGCGGAAGGACTGGAGAGTCAGATGAGCGAGGGACGTCAGATGACCGAGGGACGTCAGATGAGAAAGGGACTTCAGATGAGCAGCTTTGAATCCACCGTGCTTTGAGTCCCCGCAGCTTTAACCACCGCAGGTTTGAGCTTTAACGGCGGTTCGACCCGCCGCCATGAAGCAAAGCCGCCGTGCGAAGCCGCTCGAGGAGGGTCGGTGGCTGCTCACCTCGAGCTCACACCAACCGGACCCGCATCCTTCCCGCCCTGTGATCCCACCTTCTCATCCGTCCAGCCATCCACCTCCTGCCATTCATTCCTGCTTCATTCCCTGTGTAAGACTGACTGTCGTCTGTCCTTTGTGTTGTCTGGGTATAAGTAAGCTTGTATAAGTAGCATTGCACTGTGTCTTCTTTTCCTTTCTGCCTTTATTTTCGTATCTTTCCTTCTCCTTGGTTATTTTGGTCTTGTAAATAATAGTAATAAATCCCTGTTCCTCCTTACTTTGCCTTTTCTTCACATCCGTTCGTCTTTGTGATTTCCCCCATTGAATACCTGTGGCACGATTTGGCCAACGTTTCAGAATCGGGTTAGTGACTGCTAATGGTTCGGGCCGCGGGCCGCTAATCCGCTCGGCAAAATAACATCTTGTCCGCGGTCTCGAACGAGTTTGCTCACCTGCGTCTCTGGAAGGAGCTGGGCAGCTTCAGGACTCACGTCGGTCAGTCACAGACAAGGGGATTAATCCCCCCTTGGTAAGGGGAAAAGGGCCGACGGTGAGATCATCAACAATATACATATCTTTCATGTGCAGTCTTGTGTAAATACTAAGTAGGGAATAGACTTTTTGAAACAAAGAACAGAACTTCTCTGTAATCAAGTTACCCGCTGAGAAAATAATGGCTATCAAACATCCTCGGCCCCCAATCTGCTCCCTCCCTACTTCTTGCTTCCTAATCAGCGATCTCTGTCCCCCAAATCTACCCCTCCCTAATCCCTCATCAGAATCTCCTCCCCCCTACCCCCTCCGACTTTGAAGACCCAATCATCATTCTCCTGTTGTTCAAAATGATATAAATTGAGCTACGTTCGCTCAATCAGTGAAGAATTCTCATTTCGACCCGGATCCTGTGCTGTGAGTTTTATATATAATGTATTTCTGTTGTAACCAAATGAGTATTTTCCCAGTGTTATTCAAAATATTGACAAGTGTTCATGGCTTGTTTATGTGCATAAACCTGTTCTTCAACAATATAAAGGATTGATTCGTCCTTGTACAGAGTACTGCTCTCACATCTGAGGAGGGTCTAGCTCCATATACTTACTGGACAGAATTGAATCCAAAGTAATCTGATTTATCAACTCTCCCAATCTGACATCAAAACTCCACCCGCTCAAATTACGCCACAAAGTTAGCTTTCTTTCTCTTTTCGACAGATATTACTTCAGTTTCTGCTCCCAAGAACTTGCTGCTTGTGTACCTCCGCCATTAGTGAGACCACAAAATATTTGACAAGCCACTACATCTCATGATTATTGTGTGGCCATTGGCAACTCAAGGGTGGGCCGTTATGATGCTCGTTTCTTCCTCTCCACTGCCAAACTCTGGAAATCTTTACCTTCTCATGCCGTTCCAAACACTTATGACGTTCCCCTTTTTAAAAATCTGATTTTTTACTTCCTCAAAAACTCTACGACTGTTCTCTCTTCACTTTTCTCTCAATGCAGTTTTATTTTACGCCAGCCTCGATGAGGACTATATACTACGTGAGTGGAGCAATCAACATTTAAGAAGAAAAATTGCTAAAATGTGCCGTAAACTTTTTGGTTCACGAGTTATCAAGTGACCACTATATTCGTCATGTGTATGGGTCTGTCTGTCCGCAGCATAACTACCCGATGATGTCATCCAATCTTGATGAAACTTGGGTGGGAGGTTGATATCATGATCGAGTTGTGTCCTGCCGAGAGTGGGCGTATGTGCCCATTTTTGGCGGAGCCACGCCCAGAAAAGACGTCTTTTTCGGGGGTAATCGAGTTCAAGCTACATCTTCTCCGAGGGGTTTGGTGGAATATGACAAGGGTTTCGATATTTCGTGAGGCCAATGTCATGTGTCTAGCCCCATGGAGCTCGATTTTTCATTTTTCTTTTTTTTTTTTGTCATTTTTCACCGAATTTTCAGTATTGTGGGGCTAAAACAAACCTCATAACTGATTATACATTACTAGCAGAAGTACCCGGCATTGCCGGGCGGGGGAGGGGGGAGGGGAGAGGAGGGGAATGGGGGGGAGGGGAGAAAAGGGGGGTGAGGGGAGAAGAGGGGGAGGGGGAGGGGGAGAGGTGGAGAAGAGGGGGAGGGGAGAGGGGAGAAGAGGGGGGAGGGTGAGGGATGGGATGGGAGGGGGAGGGGGAGGGGGAGGGGAGGGGGGAGGGGGGAGGGTGAGGGATAGGAGGGTGAGGGGGGTGGGAGGGGGAGGGGGAGGGGGAAGGGGGAGGAGGGGGATGGGAGGGGGGAAGGGGGAGGGGAGAGGGGAAAAGGGAGGGGGAGGGGAGAAGGGGAGGAGGTAGGGTGGAGGGGGGAGGGAGGCGGAGGACGGAGGGGGAAGGGAGGGGGAGGACGGATGGGGGAGGGGGAAGGGGGAGGGAAGGGGAGGGCCAGTCAACAATGACGTTGCAGTTCTCATGGTCGGAGAGCAGCACAACAATCGCGACATCGACCTGCATCTTCGAAAGAGCACGAAGCGGATTTTGGAGACTCACCGATCCTGTGACCCACGCCCTCCAGTACCGGCGTTGCTGGGCGGGGGAAGGGAGACCCGTACTTTCCCAACCCGTACATTCGCCCTCTAGACTCAAGCTCGTATTCGATTCGTATTCGAAATCGAAAGGGGAAATCCTTCGTATTCGAATTCGTAAACACGAAATATGAATTAAAATTTAATTCATATCGCACAAAAACGACACAAAACACGATCGCATAAAGGTGAAAAAACACAATCACTTTTCGCCCTGAATTACGTGCAAACGTGTGACGGGATGGAACATCACGTGATCGCTCTGAGCGACTCAGCGAGCTGCTCTGGCACCGGCTGAGATTAGCGGGTACTTCGCTGAAATGCGCTGAGGTAAATATGAATAAAAAATATGGATCTCGTCAAATATGGTCTCGGCCATGTTTGTTCCAGGCTCAATGGCCATGTCGATGCCAAATATCAAGCACGTGAGCCTCTTCGTTTCGGAATCTATCGGTAACATTACACACACACACACACAAACTGTGTTTTATATATATAGATTGCAGGAGGGGGTGGTGGTCGATTGTGAGGGATCTGAGTGATATATACAGTATTGTAGGAGGGGGTGGTGGTCGATTGTGAGGGATCTGATTGACATATACAGTATTGTAGGGGGGGGGGCGGGGTGGTCGATTGTGAGGGATCTGATTGATTTTTTTACAGTATTGTAGGAGGGGTGGTGGTCGATTGTGAGGGATCTGAGTGATATATATATATATATATATATATATATATATATAGTATTGTAGGAGGGGGTGGTGGTCGATTGTGAGGGATCTGAGTGATATTTAGTGTTGTAGGAGGAGGTGGTGGTCGATTCTGAGGGATCTGAGTGATATATAGTATTGCAAGAGGGGGTGGTGGTCGATTCCAAGGGATCTGAGTGATATATAGTATTGTAGGAGGAGGTGGTGGTCGATTCCAAGGATCTGAGTGATATATAGTATTGTAGGAGGAGGTGGTGGTCGATTGTGAGGGATCTGAGTGATATTTAGTATTGTAGGAGGAGGTGGTGGTCGATTGTGAGGGATCTGAGTGATATATATAGTATTGTAGGAGGAGGTGGTGGTCGATTCCAAGGGATCTGAGTGATATATAGTATTGTAGGAGGAGGTGGTGGTCGATTCCAAGGGATCTGAGTGATATATAGTATTGTAGGAGGAAGTGGTGGTCGATTCCAAGGGATCTGAGTGATATATAGCATTGTAGGAGGAGGTGCTGGTCGATTGTGAGGGATCTAAGTGATATATAGTGTTGCGGATATGAGGACTGTATTTTTTTGATTGTGTGTATTATTATTATTGTTATTATTATTCTGCGCCTCCTGCCTCCGGAGCTGTGTAAAGGTCAAAGGGCATCCCATAATTAGTCCATAAAGCATCCACACCACAGCTAATCATAGAATACCCCTGTTCAACAGTTATATCTTATTATGTGTTTTAGGGTAAGGCTGTGTCTCCCATTAATTGAAATACTCCATTGCACCAGTGAAAGAGATAGATTCCCTTCATTCCCACTCCCAAAACTTCCATTCCCCCTTTTCGTCAATTGCCATTCGCATTGCCAACTGCATTTTGGGCGGTTTTCTCTTCATCCGCCATTGACCACGAGGCAGGGTTGGGGAAGAAAGGCGGGTCCCCACCTCGTCATAGAGGGGAGGAGTGAGTCAGCCCCACTCAACCAACCACAAACAAGGGGTTGGACTTGGAGAGGGTGTGGAAAGAAACATCGAGGAGGTTCGCGAAGGTTGAGGGGTGGGGCCTATATAACCCACGGCAGGGCGTTTCCAAGAGGAGATGATGAGCTTTTACCGAAACTGTGAGAGAAGTCCAGAGTTGAACTGCAGATCGAGCCACCGAAACTGCGAGAGAAGTCCAGAGTTGAGCTGCAGATCGAGCCACCGCAACTGCATTTTACTGCAGCTGGAGCCACCGCAACTGCATTTTACGGCAGCTGGAGCCACCGCAACTGCAGCCACAGCAGCGTGAGGCCTGGACGGCAGTTTGGAGCAGGGCCGCGAAGGGGCGGCGGCTGCCCAACAAGTCGATTGGGGCAGGACCAGTTGGACCTCCCTATCCCGCCAGCCATCCATCTCCCGCCAGTCCTATCATCATTCCCCGTGTAAGTGTGCTTGTAGTCTGTCTTTTGTCTTGTCCCTGGGTAGTAACAATAAGTCTGTATAAGCTAGCATTTTCACTGTGTCACCTGCGTCTCATGTGCTTGTAAATAAACGTGACTGCTGTCTTTTTGCTTATGTGTGTGCATAGTAAATAAATTTAGTAGTATTTCCAAACCTTTCTTTGCCTTCGTTTTCCTCTTTGCATTCGGTCGCTTTAGAGTTTTCCATATTGGGCAGCCGCGGTGCGATACGGCCAACGTTTGGGTGGAATCGGGTTCTAGTCGGGGAATAACTGTTCGGTCGCGGCAACACCACCGCACGGTAAAATAACATCTTTAACCGCGTCCGTAACAATAGTATTGAAGGAGGAGGTGGTGGTCGATTGTGAGGAATCTGAGTGATATATATAGTATTGTAGGAAGAGGTGGTGGTCGATTCCGAGGGATCTGAGTGATATATAGTATTGCAGGAGGGGGTGGTGGTCGATTGTGAGGGATCTGAGTGATATATAGTATTGTAGGAGGGGGTGGTGGTCGATTGTGAGGGATCTGAGTGATATTTAGTATTGTAGGAGGAGGTGGTGGTCGATTGTGAGGGATCTGAGTGATATTTAGTATTGCAGGAGGAGGTGGTGGTCGATTGTGATGGATCTGAGTGATATATATATAGTCGCGCGGCAAGGAACATCACGTGATCGCTCTGAGCGATCGATTGCAACTCTGCGTCGTGTCATGGGCGTGGCCAACGTGGCCTCATGCTCCCAGGTGATTGGCTAACTCGAGCTCGAGAGAGCCATAATGCGCCACGTTATGGCAAAAAATATGGATCTAAAGATGAAAGGGGAAAAAACCTATGTGGTATGAATGGCAATGTTCGTCGCTGAAATGCGAAAAAAGGCAAGTGCTTTTCGCTCTGAAATACGTGCGAACGCGTAACTGAGTTAATGGCGGCAAGGAACATCACGTGATCGCTCTGAGCGAATCAGCGCGCTGCTCTGCGACCAGTCAGAATCCGTGCATAATATTCCTCGCTGATATGCGCTGAGGTAAAAATATGGTTTAAAAATATTATGAAATCAACCATGTTCTTACCAGGCTCAATGGCCATGTCTGTGCCAAATATCAAGTATGTGAGCCTCTCCGTTTAGGAGTCTATCGGTAACATTACACACACACACACACACACACACACACACACACACACACACACACACACACACACACACACACACACACACACACACACACACACACACAACTGTGTTTTATATATATAGATTTTCTTTCTCATTTCAAGGTCAGTAACCTTCGTTTTGACATTTCCGGGCCTGGCCTGTCTGGGCCTGTTTCGGTTATAGTCCGTCCTTTGTCATTGAATACCACTCGCTCATGAACCATCGGCGTCTCCTGACTTGTAAATATTGAATTTAGGATGCTTGAGTATCAATACAGAATCACTGAACTACATAGGATACATATAGGAGGTCGTTAAAATGTATCTTATTGATAAAAGACAACTCAAAGGCGAGTGTGCGTATGGCGAGGCCACCTTGGCAGCCCACGAGAGACAGGTAACCAAGCTTTTAATGTGGTTAGTCTGTCTTTTCATCTGTGAATAGAATATCTCAAAAAGTTAACTGCTCTCCTTTGTGGCACCTTAAATGATTCCTCAAAGACCTTACATTTGAGAAAGTCTCTGCACAAACCGGACACATGTACGGACGCTATCTCGTGTGAATCCGCTCGTGAGTCCGACAGTGCGTTGATCGAGTGAACCCTTTACCACAAACATTGCATGTATAGGGGCGCTCTCCTGTGTGAATCCGCTCGTGAGTCCGACAGTGCGTTGATCGAATGAACCCTTTACCACAAACATTGCATGTATAAGGGCGCTCTCCGGTGTGAATTCGCTTGTGAATCTGACACTCCGATGCCAAAATGAACCCCTTACCACAAACATTGCATGTATAAGGGCGCTCGCCTGTGTGAATCCGCTCGTGAGTCCGACAGTTCGTTGATCGAGTGAACCCCTTCCCACAAACATTGCATGTATACGGGCGCTCTCCGGTGTGAATTCGCTTGTGAATCTGACAGTCCGATGAACAAATAAACCCTTTACCACAAACATTGCATGTATACGGGTGCTCGCCTGTGTGAATCCGCTCGTGAGTCCGACAGTGCGTTGATCGAGTGAACCCCTTACCACAAACATTGCATGTATAAGGGCGCTCTCCGGTATGAATTCGCTTGTGAATCTGACAGTCCGATGCCCAAAGGAACCCCTTACCACAAACATTGCATGTATAAGGGCGCTCGCCTGTGTGAATCCGCTCGTGAGTCCGACAGTGCGTTGATCGAGTGAACCCCTTACCACAAACATTGCATGTATACGGGCGCTCTCCGGTGTGAATTCGCTTGTGAATCTGACAGTCCGATGAACAAATGAACCCTTTACCACAAACATTGCATGTATACGGGTGCTCGCCTGTGTGAATCCGCTCGTGAGTCCGACAGTGCGTTGACCGAGTGAACCCCTTACCACAAACATTGCATGTATACGGGTGCTCTCTCGTGTGAATCCGCTCGTGAGCCCGACAGTGCGTTGATCGAGTGAACCCCTTACCACAAACATTGCATGTATACGGGCGCTCGCCTGTGTGAATTTTCACGTGCCTCTGAGTTGTTGTTGAAGAACTGAATCTCTTTTGGCACACCTTACAGGTGTACTGTTTCTTTCTTGTGTGAATCTCAAAATGACTCACGAACATGCTTTTATTTTGCATTGAACAAGAATATTCAGTGCATTTGAACTCTTCATCATTGGGAACTTGTCGGTTCCTCTCCTTGTGCCTCTTCAAATCTGCCTTTCTGGTGAAGCTGTGAGAGCACGAGGTGCAGGTGAACTTCTTGATGGGCTTCTTCTGTTCTCCTGCGAAGAGCATTCGTCAATGTTTAAAAATGTCAGCGCCTAGTTTACACTGAATGGAAGCTTAACCTCCCGACGCCAAATTGTATGTTGAGAACATATCAAGTTCAATAATGAACATAAACGCTCTCTAAATAATCTGCAATAAGTTGACATTCTGTAATTCTAGAGCCCACCGAGTCCTGCCATTAAGAAGTGTTTTGTCCCAGAATGTTCTGGGTTGAACCTGTCACTCTCCAAATCATCACAAATTAACATATACTATACAGGTACACAGGCAACGAAATGCAATGAAAGACTATTCTGCCCATCTTGCCGACACCACTGTCAAATCCACAAATGTGGGGGAATTGTTTGAATGGGGTAAAGCGAGGATTTTTTTACTCTGCATGGTTTTGGCTCATGGAAGTGCATTGACGCAGAACAAATCAGGACACAACATAACAAAAGGAACAGCAGGAGAAAAGTGGAAACGCGAACAGCAGGGCGGAGGGAGAAACTAGACAGACGAACAAACGGGGGCTGAAGGACAATGCAAATGGTGGAGAAGATGGATACATTAGCAACATTTTATGGAGGGGTAGAGTGGTTCATCAGGTGTAGAAAAGATCATGATTTTAGATGGGTGATGACTTGAGATAGTGGTGAACAGCTGTCTTAAAGATATGGAAGGAAGGATGGCATTGAGGAGAGAATAGCAGGTGGTTCCACAGGTGGGAAAAAGAGGAATAAAAGAGTGGAGGTGAGTATTGGTTCTGGATTTTGGCATTTTCACTTGGAGAGGGTTGCTGGTGGACAGGGTGTATCTTGCAGAAAGCTGAGGGAGACAAAGCACGGAGAGGGCAGAAGGTGCAAGTCCTGACATGTCACCATCAGGTTTTGGAGGAGGGAGACAAGTTTGAAAGCTCATTCTTAAGATTGGACAGGTGTTGTTTCTGGCTCTCCACAGAAGAGACACACTTATTGCGAGCTTTGTGGCATGATCGGAGGTTGTCTTCAGTTGGATTTGCTTTCCAGGAGGAAAATGCAAGTTGTTTTAAAGCAACTGCCTCACCACAGGATTCAGAGTACCAAGAATGGGAAGATGGGTAAGATAATTGAAGACGTTATCGAAGGCTGGACTGAACGCACGCACAGAAGCAGGCACACCGAAAACAGGCTCCTTTTATCTATTAGATGCCCAAAACCAAGGACACTGCACAAATTGCTTAGAGAAGACAGGACTGAGCCAATGGGACAAGTGTAGGTTCTGTAAGGCAGAAACACAAAGCACAAGCCACTTCCGATGCTGATGTAAAAACCTCATGTCAGAACAGCTGTGCACACAAAGGCACAACAAAGTACGTGGAGATATCCACCGGCACATCTGCAAAAAATTCAATCTCCCTGTTTCAGAAAACTCATGAAAGCATGATCCAAAAGCAATCATTGAAAATAATAACGTCATGCTCATGTGTGACCTGATGTTACCATCTGCGGTGAAGATCGGAAAAAAAGCACTGCGACTGGACGTAGCACTCAGGAACAAAAAGGAAAAGACAGCAATGCTAATTGAGGTTTCAGTAACCAGTGAGTTTGGTCGAAATAATGCAGAAATCAAGAAAATCACCAAATATCAGGACCTCAAGAATGAAGTGAAAAGATCCTGGAAGCTGATGAACGCCAAAATTGCACCAGTGATAATTGGGGCAACGGGAATAATAAAGAAGAACCTTGCAGAGATTAAAAAACCCATCCATGGGAACATTGCCACAAACAAACTGCAGTTGGAGGCTGTATGGAGCTGAGTGGTATGGTATCCATAGAAATCTCCATGCATGGCTTGCGGACTTCCTCTCTGGTCGCAGACAACGTGTGGCCCTGAATGGATTTCTCTCATCTCCCCTTCCTGTTCAGGCTGGAGTTCCCCAAGGCAGTGTTCTGGGCCCTGTGCTTTTTCTGGTCTTTATCAATGATCTCTCCGACTCTCTGGAAAATCCTCTCTATCTCTTTGCTGATGACTCCACTCTCTGCCGCTCCAATTCCTCTTCCCTCAGATTGGCAGTCTGCAGCCTCCTCACTCTCTGAAGACCTGGACAAAATCACAGACTGGTCAAACAAGTGGAACATGTCTTTCAATCCTCACAAATCTCACACTCTTTCTATGTCTCTCCGAAAAGATAGACTGGACAACCCTCCCATATACTTTCTCAACAATCCTCTCCAAGAAGTTCTGTCGCTCAAGCTTTTGGGTCAACCTATCTGCCATGATCTTTCTTGGGAAAACCACATTTCCAAGCTGGCCTCCAAAGCCAGTCGCCGACTGGGCATCCTCCGTCATGCGAAGTCCTCCCTTGGCACCCCTGAGCTCCTCACCACATACAAGGCTTTCATCCACAGCGCAATGGAATACTGTTCTCGCCTCTGGGCTGGTGCTCCTGGCTCACACCTAGCTCGTCTTCACGCTGTTGAAACCAAAGCTTTCAGAATCATTGGAATCTCCCGCGATGAAGCCAACTCCAAGGGCCTTTCACTCGCTCACCACAGGCAGGTTGGTGGTCTTTCTGTCTTCTACCGACTCCTCTCTAGCCTAGGTCCCCCAGGTCTGTCTGTGCTCTGTCCACCAAATATTCCTGCAGGACGCACAAGATCTGCCAGCAACCCTCTTATGGTGAAACTGCCAAAATCAAGGCTCTCTGCTCACCTTCACTCTTTCATTCCCCTTTTCTCCCACCTCTGGAAGAAACTCCCTCACTCTCTTCAATCCTACTCCTCCCTCCAGGTCTTTAAAACAGCTGTTCACCACCATCTCTTATAATAATCCACCATCATCCCCCATCCAAAACCTTGATCTTTTCTACCCCCGTTAATTCACCCCAGATCCACTTTTTTGAAATACCGATTTCTTTCCTTGAAGTCCGAGCAGTCTCCATGTGTTTTATACCTCTTCCCCTCCCCCTCCCCACCCCCTTTCCCATGCCTCCTCCTCCCAAGACCTCTCCCTTCCACAGATCTCCTGATGCCCCTGTTCTCTGCTGTTGTACTTGTGTGTTTGCCTCTCTCTCCCCATCTTGTCTCCCGCTCCCTTGATCATTAGTTTTTTTTTTGTCAGTTTGTTTTTATGTGATTAATGTCAGCTCTTACACGAGCCTCGATCTTGTACACAAAAAAAAAAGGCATCGAGGAGCCAAAAGACCTCCCCCCCCTCCAAGTCCGGCAGGCAGGTATGCTCCCCGAAGGTGAAGACCAATAAAAAAATTTGGTCCAATGGACCAACGGGGACCCCCTAGTAAGGAGTAAAAGCATAACAATGAAATAGACCTCCTTCATTTAAATGTTATTTGGCCATCAAGAAAAAGGTCTTTCATCCATGTTGATGTTTTTTTTTCATATTGTGCCACCAGATCACAGTGCAATCATGTGATATTCATTACTTCCTCGGAAACGACCGACACACGTCGCTGTAAACAAAATGGCCGACACGGCCCATGTGATCAGAATCTTTCGGACCTGCCACGTCGGGACTCTATACATACAGGGACTCTAGTGTGGGTGGTGAATCAGGACATCAGGACTTTTGCAACCTCAGAATGGACTTTCCAAATGTAGGTTTATATATATGACGGTTTTAAATAAAGTTTATCACAAAATGTCCATAATTGTTACAACTCACCATCGTCCAGGTCTCTTCTGGCATCTTCAGGCACAAACGAGTCCGATTCTTCTACCTTGATGCGCATGTCTCCAGTCGGTCGTCCCGTCTCCAGGGCGACGGTCCATCCCGATCCTCGCCCCGCACGGCACGGCTCCATGCAGCGACAGAGCTCCGCGTACATGGTGAAGGTGAACTTTCGTGTGGCCAAAGCACAGAGTTGAACCCTCACCGGAGCGGGCTCGGCTCGGGCACAGAGAGCCCCGAAGATCTCGATCCCCATCTCCGTAACCAGAGCTCGGATAGACTCCTCTGATAGACCCTGGATCTTCAGCCAGGCCGGGATGAGACCGAGGCCTCCCAGATCTCTCACCGACTCCATTGTCCATTAGGAACTCACATCGAGAGATTCAAAATAAATAAATAAATCGCACATGTTTCACTTCCAACATGTCGCAGATCTTCAAGAACTTCGCGTTGCTACTGCAGATCGTGGGGGGGGGGGGTCGATTTTTGAAGTGTGCACCCATTGGTCGATCAGCCGCCTGAACACACCTACAGTTGTCTCTTGACTCCACCCACCCAAGGCTGAGACGAAATGATATTGCCTCCATCTTGTTTCCAAGTTGGCCTAACATTACGCTTGTATAGGCCTCTGCTGATTATACACCGTCCAGCTTTGTTACGTCAGATTTCCCATGGCTTTCTTTGGGCTAAGTGTAAATTATAAATAAAGTTTAATTAAGCCCGCACACGTTTCCCATAAAAGTATTGTTCCTTAATATTTCATCGTCACCATATGCGTGTTTTCGAATCGACTCATTGCCGGATTTTAACCCTCTGGTGTCTTCAAGCTGATTCTATCGGCTTCACGCATGCGCCGAAATGTCTCCAAGCCGAATTTATTGGCTCTGGCCGCATTCAAATTTACCGCGCAATTACCGCCTCCTGGATTCGATGTGCCTGCTGTCAATCCGCAAATGATTCAGGTGTACTGAAGCGCTGTGCTACGCGCGCTACTTGTTAGCAAGGAGGAAGCGGACAACGCGGGAAGTTGAAAGAGTCTTTATTACAAGAGCTCCACTGTAGCACTCGAGCGCTCCGGGCTGCGCGCCCGGTGTATATCCCGAGGCCACGCCTACCCCAAGGGCGTGGCCGCCACCCACTTGGTGCGCGGAATGATGCCATCACGCCAGTGAGCTTTCGTGTCTGCCACACGCGCCCCCCCAGAATTCCCGCGCACCTGGAGGGCCAGTTTGCCGGGCAAACGGATGACCCGTCCGAAATGCCCTCTGGCGACTGGCGGCATCCGGGGTGCAGGGATGCCAGCTGGGATGCCTCCGGCTGTACCCGGGATGGGTGCCGGACCAGGGGGCGGCGTGCCGGGGGTCTGCCCGCAGGGGGGCAGCCTCGACGCGGGGGCCGAGCCACAGGCGGTGGGTGGTCCACGTCGAGGTGGGCCGGCTTGAGGCGATCCACTGAGATGCGGTCGGGAGTACTGCCAATGTCCAAGGTGAAATGTTTCACCCTGGTCTCCAGCACGTGGAAAGGCCCATCGTACGGGGGCCGCAGTGGTGTCCGGTGGGCCTCGTGCCGGACGAAGACGTACTCCGCGGTGCAAAGCTCCGGGGCGACGTGCGTAGGTGGGTGCCCATGGTGCGCCGTCGGCACCGGGGCGAACCTCCGGGCAGTCTCCTGTAGCGCGGAGCGCTCCTGCGCCGCGGACCATGGTGCCGTGGGGTCGGGGAGGAACTCGCCCGGCACCCGCAGCGGTTGTCTGAAGACCAACTCCGCCGCGGATGCGCAGGTTGTCCTTGGGCGCCGTCCGGAGGCCCAGCAGGACCCAGGGGAGCCTGTCGACCCAGCCGCCGTCGCAGAGGGTGGCCCGGAGCACGGCCTTCAATGAGCGGTGGAACCGCTCGCACAGGCCGTTGGCCTAGGGGTGGTAGGCCGTGGTTCGGTGCAGCTGGACCCCGAGCCCCCGTGCGACCGCCCCCCAGAGCTCCGAGGTGAAATGGGGGTCGCGGTCGGACGAGATGTCCGAGGGGGCGCCGAACTGGGCGACCCAGGTGGTGATGAACACCTGCGTGACGTCCGCCGCCGTTGTCGCCGCCAAAGGCATGGCCTCCGGCCACCGGGTGGTGCGGTCCACCATGGTGAGGACATGGGTGAAACCCCGCGAGGGGGGCAGAGGTCCCACCAGGTCCACGTGAACGTGGTCGAACCTACGTTCCGGCACCGTAAACGGGGCCAATGGGGCCTGGGTGTGTCGGTGCACCTTCGCGCACTGGCACGCGAGGCACGTCCTGGTCCAGCCGCGGACGGCCTTCCGGAGGCCATGCCAGACAAACTTGTCGGCGACCAACCTCTGGGAGGCCTTTGTGCCCGGGTGGGACAGGCCGTGGATGGCGTCAAAAACCTGGCGCTGCCAGCCCGCGGGCACGATGGGGTGAGGCCGCCCGAAGGAGACGTCGCACAAGAAGGCCCTGCCCGCGCCGTCGAACAGCACCTCGGTGACGCGGAGGCCCATGACGGCGGTCCGCAAGGCCTGGACGCCGGGGTCGGCGGCCTGGTCCGCCGCCATCCGGGCATAGTTGATGCCAAGGTGGACTGCGTGGGCGACGGACCGGGAAAGGCAATCCGCCACCGGGTTGTCCTTCCCCGCGACGTGCCGGATGTCCGTCGTATATTCGGACACGTCCGAGAGGTGACGCTGCTGCCGGGCCAACCACGGCTCGGTGACCTTGCCCATCGCGAAGACCAGTGGCTTGTGGTCGACGAAGGCCGTGAACGCACGGCCCTCAAGCAGATGGAGGAAGTGCCTGACCGCCAGGTGAAGCCCGAGCAACTCGCGGTCGAAGGTACTTTAACGGCGTTCGAGCGGGCGAAGCTCCCGGCTGAAGAACGCCAGCGGTTGCCAGGCACCACGCACCCATTGCTCATGCACCGCGCCCACTGCGTAGTCCGAGGCGTCGGTGGTGAGGGCGATCGGTGCATCAGGCGCCAGGTGCGTGAGCATGGTGGCGTTAGCCAAGGCGAGCTTCGCGCCCGCAAACGCCGCGTCCATCTGCTCGGTCCAGGTAACGTCACCTTTGCCCGGCTTCCCACGGAGGGCCTCGTGCAATGGGCACAGGAGCTGGGCGATGCGGGGTAGGAACCGATGGTAAAAGTTTACCATGCCCAGGAACTCCTGGAGCCCCTTGATCGTGCGGGGGCACGGAAACCCCTTCACCGCCTCCACCTTGGCCGGTACGGGGACGGCCCCGTGCCTGGTGACGCGGTGCCCCAAAAAGTCGATGTCGGCGACGCCGAACCGGCACTTGGCGGGGTTCACGATGAGGCCATGCTGGCCCAGGCGTTCGAAAAGCGTGCGGAGATGGTGAAGGTGCGCTTCGCGGGACGCGCTGGCGATGAGGATGTCGTCCAGGTAAACGTACAGAAAATCCAAGTCGCGCAAGATGCTGTCCATTAGTCACTGGAACGCCTGAGCCGCATTTTTCAAACCAAAGGGCATCCGAAGAAATTCGAAAAGTCTGAATGGCGTGATGACCGCCATCTTCGGGATGTCCTCCGGCCTGACGGCCCTCCTCTAACCTGACGTGAGGGCCGTCAGCAAGCCGCTCGGTATGAGGTCCACCTTTGAAAAGAAGGACATGCCTACCAACCGGATGGAGAAGTCCTGAATGTGGGGGACGGGGTAGCGGTCGGGGGTGGTGGCGTCATTGAGGCGCCGGTAGTCCCCGCACGGTCGCCACCCCCCGCCGTGCTTTGGCACGATGTGGAGCAGCGACGCCCAAGCACTCTTGGAGCGCCGCACGATGCCGAGCCGCTCCAGCGAAGCGAACTCCGCTTTAGCTACCGCGAGCTTCGTCGGCTCGAGGCGGCGTGCCCGGGCGTAGACCTGTGGCCCGGCGGTGGGGATGTGGTGTTCCACCCCGTGCTTGATGGCCCCCGCCGAGAAGGTGGGCCGCGTGAGGGCCGGGAAGCTGGCGAGGAGGCGGGTGAATTCGTCCGCTGCCGGAAGCGTACAGATCAACCTGGCCGGAACTGAACTGCTCAGCAAGCCACTCGGCGAGCCGCTCGATGAGCCGCTCCGGGAGCTGCTCAACGAGGCGGGCAGCGCGCAAGCGAGCGAGCTGAATGTCTCGGCCTGGACAAGCCTTCTGTGCTTTACGTCCACCAACAGGCCATTGGCACAGAGGAAGTCCGCGCCAAGCAGTGCCATAGGCACGTCGGGAGTGACGAACGACCACCGGAAAACCTGCCCTCCGAACCACAGAGAAAGGCAGCGTTTTCCTTATGTGCGAATGGACGTACCGTTGGCAGCAAGCAGCGCGGGGCCCCGGCCCGCAGTATGCTTGTCGGTCGTACCGGCGGGAATGACACTCACCTGCGCTCCCGTGTCGCACAGGTAACGGCGCCCGGATAAGGTGTCCGTGATGAACAGTAGGCTGTTTGAACGGCCGGCGCTCAGTGCCACTACCGAAGGCCGTCCCGGGCGTTTCCCGACCTGCCGAATGAGCACGGCGGGCAACATTGCCGAGCCTCGTGGCCGAAATGGGCGTGGAAAAAACACCAGGTTGGCGGCGGAGGCCACGGTTTTCTCCGCGGCGGCGGTGGTGGGCGGGGCGTGGTGGCGGCCGTGTGGTGTGCATCAGCATCAGCCACGAGGTGTGCATCAGCCTCGGGATGCGTGACGGCCGCGCCAAAACTCGCCTGCGTGTCCAAAGCCGCGAAGAACTTGTCGGCCTCGGCAGCGAGAGCTCGGGGTTCCGTCGTCACAGAACCGGCTTCTGCCTGCAGGAACCAAACTTCAGCTTGAGCCTCCCAGAACTCGGGGAGTTTGATTGTGACCGTGTTGGTTGCCATTGCTGTGGTGGGTTTGGGTGGTCAGCGACGGCTGACCAGAACGTCGGAGGGTCACCAATGAAGCGCGGTGCTACGCGCGCTACTTGTTAGCAAGGAGGAAGTGGACAACGCGGTAAGTTGAAAGTCTTTATTACAAGAGCTCCACTGTAGCACTCGAGCGCTCCGGGCTGCGCGCCCGGTGTATATCCCGAGGCCACGCCTACCCCTCGGGCGTGGCCGCCACCCACTTGGTGCGCGGAATGATGCCATCACGCAAGTGAGCTTTCGTGTCCGCCACAGTACAATTCAGCGATGGGGGGTGAAGACCTCGGCGACAAAAAGATTTCCAATTATATGAAGGAAGCCCGCTGCCACAAGTGGTATCGGAAGGTGTTTTTCAATTTATTCCAAAGGGCCAACCTCAACTCTTATATCATTCTTTGAGGTTCTGTGAGGACCTCGTGACCACAGAGAGAACCATTCGCATGTTTCCCAATAACAAACCTTGGGTTACCGCTGAAGTGAAGGCTTGTTTGAAGAAGAAGAAGCGTGCATTCCTGAAGATGGATGACTCGGCCCTCAAGGTGGCAAAGAAAGAATTGCGCCCTGTCATTGGCAGGTGTAAACGGTCGTACACGGATAATATTGAAGAACAGCTACACGATGGTGATGCTCGTAACACTTGGAGGGGACTCAGGCATATGATGGGCATGGATGAGAGGCTCAAGGATGGTAGATTGTCCACTAATGTTGTAGATTCCAAATTTGTGGATGAATTGAGCGACTTTTACGTGAGATTTGATGTTCCAGGAAACCGAGTAAAATGTGAAGCTCTCTGTGAGGATCTGGATACTCGAGTGTGTCCGATACCTGTAATTTGTGAACCTGATGTCCTGAGGTGTTTTAGGGCGTTGAGTAAAAGGATGGCTTGTGGCCCAGATGGCATTAAGTCTTGTAATCTGAAAGAGTTCTGTTTAGAACTTAGTCATGTTTTTACTCGATTGTTTCAGTTACTTTTGACGACTCACACTGTTCCTATTTGTTGGAAAAAGTCCATTATTATTCCCGTGCCACAAAAGGTTCACCCAAGGCAGCTCAATGATTCTCGACCTGTTGCCCTTACCTCCATCTTGTGTAAATGTATGGAGAAATTGATGGTGATGTTTATAGCATCAGATGTAACTCGTAAACTGGATCCTTTGCAATTTGCATACAAAGCAAGACGAGGTGTTGAAGATGCCTGGCTCAGCTTACTTCATCTAATCACAAGTCACCTTGACCAGAATGGAACCTATGTCCGCGTGTTATTTATCGATTTCTCGTCAGCCTTTAACACCATGCAGCCATTTACCCTTCTGAACGTGTTGAGTGACCTGTGCCTGAACCCCCATATCATACTCTGGGTGGAAAGTTTTTTACGGGACCGTCCTCAGCAGGTGAGGGTGAATGGTAGCTTATCAAAGTTATCAATCTTGAATACTGGTGCTCCACAAGGCGGTGTATTGTCACCTCTACTGTTCAGTTTGTACACCAATGGATGCGTGGCTCTTAAAGAAGTTTGTAACTTTATGAAGTATGCAGACGATACCGCCATTGTTGGCTGTCTTTCCGATAAACATCTTTTGTATCTTTACCTTGTGGAAGTGTAACTCAGTGTAACTTATTAATTGGCACTGGTAACTTATTAATTAACACTGGTAACGAAGCAGATACATTTTACCTGCAAACTCTGTGAAAGACGAGTTCGTACATGAGTGTCAGGAATGTGCCCGAACATGGTAATCTCTTGTCCACCTGGTCACAGCCCCTGGCTGGAGCACCCCCCTATCGTTTGGTAAACGGAACTCACAGCAGGAGGGGAGCGAGCTGATGCCAGGACTTGGTGCATGCATGACCTCGGGGCATTAGCGGAGAAAGGATTAACGTTCAGCGGACAGGGGATTAAGTCCAGTTTGTCCATATAAACGAGAACAAACGTTGAGTCAAAGGGACTTGTGAGCAGAAGCTCTGACCGACGGAACGGACGAGGACTCATCATCAGACCCTCTGCCCGACGGGAGTGGCGGAGGAACATCGGCCGAACGAGAAGGACAATGCGAAAAGAGTTAACCTGGTCCATTGAATTAAGCGGTATTATTTGATAATTGGAATGAAGTGAAGAACCAGTTAATAAACCAGACCTTTTGTAAAACCTGTGTCCGGTCATTGGAGTCTTGAGTCTCCCCCAGTACTTCCCCTACAATTTGGAGGCACCGCTGACATCAATTGTACAAACAAGTCTTTAAAAGGTGAGTGTGGCTTGTTTTTGTCCAATATGATTTACGAACTTGGAAATAGTTTTGTACATACATGGGGGAGGAGGTGGTCCTGGGGGTTCCGTGCGCACCGATGCCGCGTTATAGGTGGCGTGACCCATCACGAATGGTACTTCGATAAACGACTGTAGCTATTATTCGTGTTTTTTCTAAATGATTTCTGTAAATACGTATTTTTTGCGCTGTCTAAATAAAATGCACCAGGTCGGCGCTGGTCATTAAAGGCCTTACTGTGACCTGGGGGCAAACGGAGCATGCGTGCACCATGCGACCATTTGCTTCCAAGACGTGTAAGGTCGGTACACTCGTTTACACACCCGTACACGTGTAAAGTAGTTTTTTTTTTTTTTTGCACTTGTTCAAAACACGCGACTTGCTCAGCGGACAGGGAGCCGGGAAATGGAATTATATTTATATATATATATTTTACCTCATTCCAATTTATGGTATTGCGACAAAACGGCTTATATCTTTGGAACGACTGGTCGGATTTAGACAAATTAAACGGAATTGTGTAGGACGAAAGCCGTGGGTCCAAAGTAAAAAAAAAAAAGGAAGCAAAGCCAGGGCTGTTGCTTTTTGTGTATTTTCTCTGTGCCCCATACTCGCAGATTTGGTTGGTACAAATATTTTATTGAAAGGTGAAAGATACTTTTGTGGAAAGCAATGGCAGACCACCCATTGTCACCACTTTCATGAGCTCAGAGAAATAAAAAATTCCAAATTCCACTCTGATGGCTCAGTGGAAATCGGCAGCAGAGTGGGAATCGGCAGACAATGGAACAGCTAGCGACGAGTGTTTGTGAGTAACAACCACCCTCTGGTCGAGGCTCATAGGAGGGGTGATGCTTACTGATTCGGCACGCTTACAATAGATATTAATGGCGAAGGTTGTGGTTGGTTCGATTTAGCGAAATGGACGTTCTTTGAACGGGTTAAATGAGAATTTTCATATTGGATGTCAAAGCAACGAAGAGTTTTGTGGGATTATGGGGTCATATCGCGACATCATGGAAAAGCTGGTGTAAATGGTGGGATGTCAGAGGTAATGGTGTGGTTTAATGTTCACACTGTTTTGGAAAATAATGCTCGATGCAACATGATCCTAAAAAGAACCCATCCCTACATCTAAGGATCAGGAAGGGAAGGAATGGAAAATTTGAAGTATTAAAGTTACGGAACTCAAAATGTCTGGGTTTGGATGTAGTCATTAAAGGATTGAGTCATTCATTGGTTTGATGATGGTCCTAATATTTTGATAAATGTTTGATAATGGTCCTGGTAATTTTAGTCCTAGGAATAATATTGCTAGTGTTTTGTCTGAAGATTTTAATGGGATTTTAATAGGATTTTAATGGGATTTTAATAAGATTTTAATGGGATTTTAATAAGATTTTAATGGGATTTTAATAGGATTTTAATGGGATTTTAATGGGATTTAATGGGATTTTAATGGGATAAATTGGGAACATTCAAATGTTGGGTTGTGCTAACGTTTCCACAACGTCGCTACAACGTTTCACTTTCGTTGTTGCAACGTTTTGCTCCAACGTTTTGGGAACATTCAAATGTTGGGTTTTGCTAACGTTTCCACAACGTCGCTACAACGTTTCACTTTCGTTGTTGCAACGTTTTGCTCCAACGTTTTGGGAACATTCAAATGTTGTGTTTTGCTGACGTTTCCACAACGTCGCCACAACGTTTCACTTTCGTTGTTGCAACGTTTTGCTCCAACGTTTTGGGAACATTTAAATGTTGTGTTTTGCTGACGTTTCCACAACGTCGCCACAACGTTTCACTTTCGTTGTTGCAACGTTTTGCTCCAACGTTTTGGGAACATTCAAATGTTGTGTTTTGCTGACGTTTCCACAACGCCGCCACAACATTTCACTTTCGTTGTTGCAACGTTTTGCTCCAACGTTTTGGGAACATTTAAATGTTGTGTTTTGCTGACGTTTCCACAACGTCGCCACAACGTTTCACTTTCGTTGTTGCAACGTTTTGCTCCAACGTTTTGGGAACATTCAAATGTTGGGTTTTGCTGACGTTTCCACAACGTCGCCACAACGTTTCACTTTCGTTGTTGCAACGTTTTGCTCCAACGTTTTGGGAACATTTAAATGTTGTGTTTTGCTGACGTTTCCACAACGTCGCCACAACGTTTCACTTTCGTTGTTGCAACGTTTTGCTCCAACGTTTTGGGAACATTCAAATGTTGGGTTTTGCTGACGTTTCCACAACGTCGCCACAACGTTTCACTTTCGTTGTTGCAACGTTTTGCTCCAACGTTTTGGGAACATTTAAATGTTGTGTTTTGCTGACGTTTCCACAACGTCGCCACAACGTTTCACTTTCGTTGTTGCAACGTTTTGCTCCAACGTTTTGGGAACATTCAAATGTTGTGTTTTGCTGACGTTTCCACAACGTCACCACAACGTTTCACTTTCGTTGTTGCAACGTTTTGCTCCAACGTTTTGGGAACATTTAAATGTTGGGTTTTGCTGACGTTTCCACAACGTCGCTACAACGTTTCACTTTCGTTGTTGCAACGTTTTGCTCCAACGTTTTGGGGACACTCAAATGTTAAGTAAATCGGATAAAAATTCACGAGTTATTTAATTATTAGCGATTAAGGAAGTACTTATTTAATTAATTACATTACAGTAATTACCTGAGGTAATTACAGTAATTACAGTTCCGGTAATTACAGTAATTACAGTAATCATTACAGTAATTGCAGTAGTCTTATTACAGTAATTACATTACATTAACTCAGGCACCTTTTGAGTAAGGAAGCTGATATTTGGACATGACATTGACCAAGTGATGTGGCTGTCAAGGAAAATTTTGATTTATTGATTTATCATTTAATAAATTAACTCGTTGATTTATAAATGACTTATTTAATTAAAAGTCCTCAGAGATACATCTTCGGATGAAATACTTGCAGATTGGTTATGCTATGAGCCAATTGATTAAGGAAAATATTTTGTGATGGCCATATTGGCAATTTCGTGGCCATATTCGTGGCAACTCAGTTAGTGCCACTGCACCTTTAAAATGCATCCCTGCGTTCATTTTTCGATCGATTGAGTTGAAATTTTGAACAATCGGATCTGGACTGTCGTTGTTAACGACTCTAGCACGCACTCGTCCAATCAGGATGGAGCGGTATGGTCCCCGGATTATCACTGCCTGCAGTTTTAATTAGTTTTACTTTTTCTCTTGGTCATATAATTTTGAAGACATGCATGTCATGATATAGGAAATGTTTGTTCTGTTGAACGAAATAAATGTTGTTTATTTGTGTGGGTGTGTATTTTTGTGTATTTTGGATATATTTTCACAACTAATTCCAGTTATCGTCCTGCAAAATGTCTGCTCGTTCTTTTTCCTTTGAGTCGTAAATTCCTGTTGAATTCTCATTAAAATGCGGAATTAAGTACGCTGTGTGATGATGGAGATCCTTGATGACGAATCAGGAATAGTGAATGAGCAAACAAATATCACGGATGGTACACCGGATAAGGAAAATGTAGATGAAACCCCGTTTGCTCAGGTGCTGTGCAGCGCTGCACAAAGATCCATATGAGCGGGGCCTGGGTGCTGTGTAATTAGTACACAAAGAACCAATTACTAGGGTGCTGAATAAACACAAAGATCCATTTTTTGAGCTGGTTCTCCCGGTGCTGTGATTTATTCAAAGAACCAAATTTTGTAAGAATTAAGATATGATTTTGTCGACATTATAAATACTTTAATATATGTAACGATTTTTGTAACGATCGTCCTGCAAAAGGTCTGCTCATTCTTTTTCCTTTGAGTCGTAAATTCCTGTTGAATTCTCATTAAAATGCGGAATTAAGTACGCTGTGTGATGATGGAGATCCTTGATGACGAATCAGGAATAGTGAATGAGCAAACAAATATCATGGATGGTACATTGAATGATATGATTGGATATTCTTGACAATCATGGAAGAAGTTGAATGATATGATTGGATATTCTTCACACTTATGGAAGAAGTAGAATGATATGATTGGATATTCTTCACACTTATGGAAGAAGTAGAATGATATGATTGGATATTCTTGTCTCACGAATGAAGGATGAGTTGCCTTTAGTGGTTGCAAAGAAAATTTGTGGAGACCAGGCAAAATGGGGAAATATGTCAGATATGACCCTAGGACAGGACGGTGATTCATCAATTGACATGAGGTACGAACCAGAGGTGACGACCGATGAGATTCGATCTCAGTCAATGGATGGACCTGTCCTGACATCATTGGGGAAAGGGCTTATGCAAGGAGTCATTCAAAATGATTAATTTGATTTATTGATGAATATTGATGAATTAATTGAAATTGAATAATTGATTGAATTGTTGATTGATTGAATCTAATTGATTGAATTTAATTGAATAAATTTAACTGAATAAATTGAACTGAATAAATTGAATTGAATATATTGATTGTTTCATTGATGAAAATGCGGTCTCAAGAAAGAAGCTTTGATATCTTTGCGAGATATTATCAATGTGGAGACAACCTGGGAAAATTGAGCAAGGTGGTGAGTTTATATACAGATATATATGTGCGGTTACCATTGTGTGATTTCCCCGTCAACAGAGCGGACACCTGAGGATTCACCCATTTCATACTGACCCTCCGACTCATCTGCAAATACTGATCTGTGAGATTGGATTGTGCAAAAGCCACAGCTGAGGGAGATTCTCTGGAAATCACCGTGTGAACAGGTGGAGAGATCCTTCCTGGAGGTACGAGTGAAGCTTTAGAGGAACCTGGAACAAGCTACAACACATCCAACGCTACTTTGATAAAAGGCAGAATGGGAAATGGAGCCTGCAAGAATACACAAGGACAACCAGAAATTCCACAAAAAGGTACTTGTACACATCATATGTACGACCGTTATGGTGCCGAAGCTATAAGGCAGGTCGAGAATTGGTATTTGTGGACAAAGGGACATGATGAGGAGTTTCCAAGAGATGGTACATTTGAGCGAAGTCGATTGGAAAGATTGGAACAAAGATTGAAAGCCAGGAAGAGACAGAATCTAACGGTAGACTGGCTTGCATTCCATCTTTGGGATGGTGAATCCAGACAACGGGAACAGCAAGAACGGATAACGGATCTAGAACTTAAAATAAAAAGGATACAGGATACAGTGGAGGAGACAAATGCACAACTGCCCTCGAAATTAGGAATGAAAGTGACAGTTGTCCCATCTGATTTCCAGTTGTCTCCCCAAAAAGGACGGTACAGAGAATTTTTTCGTGTTTCAGGAGATAACGAGAGATTGCAGTGGCAACTCAGGGATGTAGAGATGCAGCCCAGCAATACAAGTGCACAGGTGCACAGATCAGACAACGACAGAAACCGGTGTTTCAAGTGTGGAAAGATGGGACATTGGAGAAGAAGATGTCCATATGTCAACAGGAAGACAAGTTAATAGGGTAAACCAAGATCAAGGGTACCAGTGCTGACCGATACCTCAGACAATGATTAGGCCTTCATTGCGACAAATCCCAAATGACGATTGGCCTCAACAAATTAGATTACTGGACAAACATGAATAACTGTCGATGATTCTTGGGTCTGAAAAGTTTTCGGAGCAAGAATTATTCATTCTTTCTTTTGCTTGTAAGCAAATTAGTAATTAATTGATCAAATGCCGAAATTGGATCTTTTATGTTGGGCACACAATTTTAAATTTACAAAGTTGGAACAATTGCTTTGCAAATTTTTGAAACTAAGTGACAAGAGTCACATGATGATCAGGTGGGAATTTCGGACTAGTGTTCCGCATGATTGATAGGTCAGTGGTCGACTGACATGCAAATGGGTGTGTAGTCAAATTTGGATAAATTATGGTGGGAACTGAAAGGGTAATTTCAATGTGACATTATAGGGGTTTTCTAAGAATAAACTTTTTGGTCTATTTGTGTATTAGCATTTATAAAATTGAAGGACAAATTTTATGAAATTGAAATAAAATTGACACCCATCTTGATCTGTAAATAATGGTTCCAACGCAAACAAATACGCATAATGCATGTGTGTGTGTGTTTATGTGTGTCAATGTTAGTGTTTTTGTTTTTGTTGTTTTGTATATCAATCTTACAAGATTGTTGACACCGACAGTGTGCCTGGCTGGAAATGGATAGTTTTATGTGGATGGGATTGAATATCCAGAGAATCCGTAAAATAAAATAGAAATATAATTTGATTATGAACATTATCTCTTTTGTCAAGGGAAATGGAATATAAAGATTTGATGTGCTGGGTTATGAGCAGCCATTAATTAATAGTAAAATTGTGAGTAATTTTGGGATTCCATTTTTGATAGAATTTATATGAGAATAACATCTATTTATGGATATGAGCTTCATAAAAGGAAATGAGGGAGTACAAAATTATCCAAATTTGGGAGAGGTCTTACACTGACTTCCCAGAATACTCTGCTCATGGATTTATATATATATATATAAACTTGAATTTTATCAGCATATAAATTGTGCTGCATGTATGGATGTGTATTAGGCATAGATGATATGGGAAAATAGTAAAGAAAATCTTGCTGATTTGAACTATTGTGAGTTTTAAAACGGAATGCATTGTGAATCTTAAACCAAGGGGCAGCCATGAACGCGCTGTTACGTTATTTATACTCAGAACGCGATGTCACATGTACCTGCAACATATTTGTTAAACTCGCACACCTATATTGGCATACTGGTGTCAGGAGTACTCACTGGGTGCATAGAAATGGATGAGCAACAGTTAAGGGGGTTTAAAATAAAAACACTTACTTGGATATTTTCTACAAAAGTATGGGTTTCAATAAGTGGTAGCTGTACACATGGGATTCATCAAATTAAGTTTTGGAGTTCAAACAAAGTCACTGGTTAACAGATGGGAATGGATAGTAAATAAATTCTTCGATGCTGGGTAAATGAAGTGAGATATTACAAAGACTTATAAGAGCTATTGTTCTTCCTTGCAGCAGTGGGAGAAAATTTAGATCCAACATAATGAATCTATAAATGAATGTGATAGGGATAATATCCTCAATTTGTACTAATTATTTGATTGTGGGTAAAGGAATTAATTTATCGTAGTGGATTGTTAACAAGCAGCCTGAAATGTCCTGAGAGTGTGCATCCATGTAATCAGAAATCCCAGATTTGTTTTTTACAAACATTTTGGTAGAGATCTTATGTGGACGAATACTTGCTTGGTAGATAAAAACGGTACTGCATGTTGGCAGCCACTTCGGTGGCCATTTAGGCCGAACAAATAGGGAAAAACTGTAATTGAATATGTAATTTACAGATGAGTATTTGGGAAGTAAAAAGGGAATTTATTGATTTGGGAGACATTTTTCGAAGGTTTATTAAAGTGTTGCAATATGACATTTGGCAAGGAAAATTATTGGATGGGAAAATTAGATCTGTTTATAAAATGAGTTTGTTGACCCATTGAAGTTAATTCTTTGAATTGTTGTTTAATTAGCATTTTGAGTTCAAATTGGAAATAGTTTGGTAGAGCTTTGGTTAAAACCTTTGGTTGCAGTGTTTTGGAACAAATTGATAAACCGTAGGAGGTTGATAAGAATAGAAACAAATATGGACCTAAAATAGAAAGATTGTTATGATGATATGAATAATACCGAGATTAAAAGAATGAATCAAGTGATGTTGCAAATGAATAGTGAATACAGTAGAATTAAGATAATGGCATAACGACAATGTTATGAGTTGTGTCAATTACAATATCAGTGAACTCATATCACGAGTGACACACTGTTAGGAAAAAAAAGAGGGAAAAGAAAAAGTGGAGAGGAATTATGGTAATAATACATTATGTTTAATTTGTTGGTTTGGGAAAATTGTTGTTGGGAATTAGGTATTCCCGTTTGTGATTGTAATCATATACAATTTATTTTCTTAGAGTAGTGCTAAAATACCTGCATGAGTTAATTTTTGAACTATATTAACCTGAAAGCAATTGTGGATGCTATTCTTAGTTTAGTAATAAAATACATACCTGATTGAATATTATTTGTGTGACGCATATAAATGAATATAACTTTTGTGTTAAGGAAAAACAACAAATTGTTGAATGTGAAACTGTCGGAAGATATACATGATTATGCTGATTTCATGGTAAGATGTACCCTATCTGATTCAGTGTGTGCGGAAAGCAGATTCAGATGTGACTGAGCATAAGGATAAGACGAGATCACATTTTGGAGGGATTGCTAACGGAATTGGGAAGAAGTTCGAGAAAGAAAATTTGTGGCTAAAAAATGAAGTTAATCATGGCATACACCCTCTTTCTCAAAGAATGATGAAGACATTCTCCCGTGTAACTTGGAGATGAATGCTTACCTTCACCAAGGAAATTTATGTGACCATTTGCCTGGATCACCCTGCAACATATGAAAGAAAGGCGATCACTTACTCTTGTTCGAAGGCTTCGAACATTCACCACATCAGAAGTTGCAGGACAACGACATTTTACCTGCAACCTCTGTGAAATGCGGGGACATATGTTATTACTTCGCCAACGTCCGGGGAACCAGCATGGAGCTGCAAAAAACGGCTGTGCCCTTGTCACAACAGCTGTGCACGATTCTGCTGGTTGCTCCTGGTAAGGACCATGAATGACCTGAACACCATGGTCCCAACATCATTGTGGATGCATCCGGCATCCCTGTTCCACATCTTGCTGGCCAATCAACGTCACACCAATACTTGCTGCCCACTCACAATGAGGGAGGAGGCAAGTCGACTACAACTGGGTGAAGGCCTTGTTCAGGAATTACTATGGTTTACAGCAAAAAGTGGCAAGAATGCTACAAGGAGAGCAGGGTCAGTCTATGACTCTGCAATGTTACCACAACAGCGAAATCCTACACGAAGTAGTGCAGGAGCTATGAAGACATTAGGAGAAAATGTTTCATACCAGGATTCAAACACAAGTGATCAGCCCTTCCTTTCAAACAAAGTCAACATTTGTGTGGCGGCAAACGTTTTTGCCAGATGGTGCAGATGCTTTACAAAACTTGAAAATGAAGTGAAATTGTTGTATCTTGGTGATGGTGAAGTGTTGTTTTGAAAATATATTTGTGATGCAAATGCAATAGATTGAATGATATGGAAGGAGTCAATGACCAACGAAATGTTTTGTGATTCTTGCAGGATGACGGTGTATGCCCAAGGGAATTTGATTACCAAAGTGATTGATTATTTACTTATACTTGTAATGATGTTTACTTGTAGTGATTGATTGTTTACTTATATTGATGTTTAGATTAATGGTTAATATAAACAAAAACAAAAAGATGAGGGAATTGTGGAAGTGTAACTCAGTGTAACTTATTAATTGGCACTGGTAACTTATTAATTAACACTGGTAACGAAGCAGATACATTTTACCTGCAAACTCTGTGAAAGACGAGTTCGTACATGAGTGTCAGGAATGTGCCCGAACATGGTAATCTCTTGTCCACCTGGTCACAGCCCCTGGCTGGAGCACCCCCCTATCGTTTGGTAAACGGAACTCACAGCAGGAGGGGAGCGAGCTGATGCCAGGACTTGGTGCATGCATGACCTCGGGGCATTAGCGGAGAAAGGATTAACGTTCAGCGGACAGGGGATTAAGTCCAGTTTGTCCATATAAACGAGAGCAAACGTTGAGTCAAAGGGACTTGTGAGCAGAAGCTCTGACCGACGGAACGGATGAGGACTCATCATCAGACCCTCTGCCCGACGGGAGTGGCGGAGGAACATCGGCCGAACGAGAAGGACAATGCGAAAAGAGTTAACCTGGTCCATTGAATTAAGCGGTATTATTTGGTAATTGGAATGAAGTGAAGAACCAGTTAATAAACCAGACCTTTTGTAAAACCTGTGTCCGGTCATTGGAGTCTTGAGTCTCCCCCAGTACTTCCCCTACAACCTCAACGAGATTGACACATTGAATAAGTGGGGTAGGGACTTTTGTCTTACTCTGAATGTGTGCAAAACAAAAGAGATGATTTTGGACTTTCGGAAAGGTCACAATCATGAGCCTGTAACCATAAATGGTGATAAGGTAGAAATTGTTAACAAATTTAAATACCTGGGCACCTTTATTGATAACAAGCTAACTTTTGATGGAAATACTGATGCTGTGTACAAGAAATCAATGCACAGATTGTATCTTCTCAGGAAGTTGAATTCATTTGGTGTTAGCTCTCGTCTGATGCGGATGTTAACATTTTCCTTACTGATCAGTGTTTTGTCATTTAATTTGATTTCCTGGTGCAGTTATCTTAATGTGCGGAATAAGTCACGATTGAGAAAGGTCATGACATTGGCGTTTAAAGCTGTAGGTGGGCCTTCAACGAGTCTGGAGTCTCTATACCTGCGACCATTGAAAAGGAAGGCGGTGCAGGTGTGTGCTGATGAAAGTCATTTCTTGAACGGACTTTTTGAAAAACTGCCATCAGGGAGACGCTTTCGTGTAAGGAGGATGAAGAAGAACATTTTCAAAAGGTCATTTGTACCATGTGCAATTCAAATGTTAAATTCAAATTCCTCGACATTTTGCTGTTTCGTCAATCTTCCATATTTTATATTTATTTTATATTTTATATCTTTTTATATTGTTTTCTTATTCCCTTTGTGTTTTATGTTTTAATGATGGTCAACTTACGGTGTCACCAAAGAATAATTTCCCTGAAAATGGGACAATAAAGATTTATTATCATTTATAGCGACATCAAGGGTGACCAAGCTCGAACAAGGGATGATTTCATGATGAAAGTTGGATCGAGCCTATTGCGGAACAATACTGAACCAGCCGGGCAAATGTTGTTGATCCAGAGCAGCCTGTGCGTCACCCTCCGGATGCCCAGGAGTACACTGTTCATGGTGACGTCATACGACGTGTGCCCGTTGTTATCACAAGAACAGGCAAACGTCGCCAAGGAGAACGGGACTGTGACATTTGCAAAAGGGCAGGCAATGGGCGCCGTCGGTCTGCACAAGATGTGACATTGGCATTTGTAAAGAACGCATCCCAAATCATAGATGGCATGGTTGAGGTGAGGGCACATTTGATCAGTGTTGTTCCTGGTCTCAGAATTCTATGGTGAGGGTTTTCACATTTCCTGTCCTTGGTTGCCTCGAGTTCAACCAGTTACTTCAAGTTCAATGCCTTTCATTTGAAGTTTGTACAACAGGAATTGTGGAATTGTTGTGATCTGTAATCCAGCCTGATTTGACTCTGGTAGTTTTGCCTGATGTTTTTGAGATAAACCCTTGTTGAATGACAATGGCTGTCTTGTTTGTGGCCTGCATGAACTACATTCTCTCACTCAGAAATACTTGAAAAATATTACTGGTACTGAATGTAATAATGTATTTTTCTTTTGAGGAAATGGTTGGACCTCCTGAGTTGTCCCATCAATGAGGGTCACTGTCCAAATTTCACGGTTCAAAATACACTTTTCAGGGGCCAGTGAGAACCCTGTTCATTGGTCCGGAAATCCTTTTGAGAAATGTTTTCAAAACGTGTTTATTTGCTCGAATGTGAAGAAAAGGTTCACTGGTCTGGAGGTTCACTGGACCACAAATGGAAAATGGAAAGTGAGCCTTTTTGAACAGTGAACCTTCGGACCAATGACATGAATGAGCTGTAAATGTGCTGTCACCTGAAACATTCCGGTGTTGGATTCCTTGCTCTAAAAATAAAAATAAAGTTTTTCTTGTCAAATTTCTCTTGCAGTCTTTCACAACCTGTTAGTGATGGGAAAGTGCCTGAAAATGGCAAATCTGCCAATTTATGACCCTGTGACCTTGACCCTATATTCTGCATGAGCATTTCATTCTCTACATGATGGTATTTGGTCTTTGGGGTGTAACTGGCAATCTTCATCCTGAATAGTGATGGCAAAGATGTATTACACTATTTCTAATGCATTAGCTCAGAAATAACCCAAAGAAAATTGTGACCTTGACTTTGAATGACCTTGGTGACCTTCAAAAGGTGCAAGGACATTTCATACCCTACGTGATGGTATCTGGTCTTGGGGGTCTAATTGGTAGTTTTCCTCCTGAAAATGGACCATTTGTGAAATAGGCATTAAAAATGCCAATGACCTAAATGGGCAGTAGACTGGAAAGGTTATGTAATGGTTTAATAGGAGACTCCAGATGGTTAAAATCCAATTCAGTCGCGAATAATGACAAAGTCCCGTCCCTCGAATGACCACGTACAGGTTTTAATGAACAAAACGTTTATTACCACAGGAGGGGGAAAGACAGAAACAGACAGAGACAGAGAGAGACAGAGAGAGACAGATACAGAGACAGAGACAGAGACAGAGAGAGAGAGAGAGAGAGAGAGAGAGAGAGAGAGAGAGAGAGAGAGAGAGAGAGAGAGACAGAAAGAACAAAACAAAACTGAGGTAAGAGCTAAAAAAAAAAATCCCTTGTTCTTCACCACAATCATCATTCTCTTCCTTCATTGTAATTACTGTTTCTCAGCAGTGATGTTCTAATGCAGATAATCTTTAAATACAGTCAATTAGCCAACTCGAAATTCAACATGGCGGCCATTTTGATGAAATGGCCACCAAAATTACCAGCAGGTACCTCTCCTCATGTCTTGCTTCTCTCAGAGACCCAATTGTCACATGATGTTCTTGTTAGTTCATTTTACATTTCAAGCTGCAATCTTCATTCACGATTCCGCTTCAAAGGAGGAGTTAGGGTCGGGTTAGGGTTATCTACTCCAACATCAACACGTCTGCTGTACGCCATGTGGACCCCAAATCTCCAAACTTTGATGTCAGATCTGCCTGTAGATTTGTCTCCCGACCATCACTATTTTTCTCTGTTTCACTTTCTGCTCTCCCAACTCCACAAACTTCATCGCTTTCTTTGACGATCTTAATTCCTGCAATGAGGCCGTGACATCCGAACATCCTCAAGCAGAATTCCTCGATTTAGGAGACTTCAATGGACACCACAGGGAGTGGTTGAAAATCTTCCCACATGGATGTTGGGGGAGTTGAAGCTCTTATATTCTCCATTCTCAATGATTTGGAACAAATTTTTATTACCCGCCCTACCCATATCCCAGATCGTCATGACCACTCTTCCAATAGTTGGGATTTGTTCTTCATCTCCAACCCGTTGCGTTGCAGCTACACAATTTCACCTCCAATTGGTTCTTCTGACCACAACCTTGTGAACATCACTTTGCTTACCACCACTCCTCCGCCGACTAAACACCAGTATTGGCATTTCAATGACACGAACTAGACTGGTTTACGAAACTTATTTTCTGGTTTTCCATGGAAAAACGACTGCCTCTCCTCAGGCGATGCCTCCATCTCTGCTGCACATATAGTTGGGGTTATTTTTGCAGGAATGGAGGCTTATATCCCCTTCTTTCAAGTTTAGCTCTCCTACCAACTCTTGTTTCACCCATTTCTGCTCTGCGGCTATTCGTGCAAGGGATGCGGCATATCGGACATGGAAAAACTCTTCTTCCTCCAACTCTCATTCAGCTTTCATATCTGCCGGAAATTACTGCAAACATGTTATTCGTGAGGCGAGGCATTCGTTTATCCAAAAGAAATGTGACAATCTCTCATCTTCTTCCACTAATAGATCTTTCTGGTCCTTAGCTAAAAGTGTCACGAACAACTTCTGTTGCTCTACCTTTTGTTCGCTTTTCCGTCTCTCCGCCCGATGAAGCAACTCTTTTTGGTTCTCCTTTCTCCTCTAATTCCACACTGCATGACGGACTTTCCATCTCCCTCAGATGTTCCCCTTGGAAATGTCATACCCCTCTCAACAATCTCTTTTCATGCAGTCAAAAAAATACACCCCTCTCTGGACACAAGCAATTCATACAGACAAGAGACACATTCCTCCTTATGTCTTGAAGGAGGGTTCTTCAGAACATGCTCCCGTGCTTGCTCATTTGTTTTGTTTTTGTTTAAAACCCCAAAGTTTTCACCTTTCCTGGAAACATGCCTCACGACAGCCTATTTTAAAGAAGGGTGATCTTTCAAACCCTTCCGCTCGTCCTATTGCTCTGACTTCTCCGATTTCCAAAATCTTTGAATATCTCCTCAATAACCATTTCCTCAAGCATCTTGAATCTCACAGTCTTATATCTGACCATCAAAATGGCTTTCGCATACCTACCGGTGATATTCTTTCTTACATTACGAATGTCTGGGCATCTTCTCTGAAAGGCTTTGGGGAATCCTTTGTTGTTGGCCTTGATATCTCAAAAGGCTTTGGCAGATGTTTGGCATCGGGGTCTGATATCCAAGCTTCCCTCTTTCGGCTTTCCTCCTTCACTCTGCTCTCATATCGAGCTTTCTCTCCGAATGCTCTGTCTCCATAAATGTTTATCGTTCAACATCTTCCTCCTTCCCTATCAACAGTGGTGTCCATCAGGGTTCTGTCCTGTCTCCAACACTCTTCCTTCTTTTTATCAATGATCTTTTTCTTCTAAAAAGAATCAAATGCACTCGTATGTTGATGATTTGACATTACATTCCTCCGTGTTTTTCTCATCTGCCCATCTTCCCTCATTCGATCTGCATCTCGTTTGATCACAGCCACGACTTTAAATTTGGATTTGGAAGTCGTGGCTGTGAAAATGTGGGGGCAAATGTGGGGCAAATGTAATCAGATTACTCAATTTCTTCCCATCTAATTTCTTCCAAACCTCAATTTCTTCCCATCTCTCTCGAAATCTCCTCTCAATTCTCCAATCTTCTTTGAAAGCTCCACAATTACACCATGCGATTCAATCAACCTACTCGGTATTACTCTAACATCAAATTTATCCTGAAATCCACAAATTACACAAATAGTCAAATCTGCATTGAAGAAACCAGGAGTGCTGTTCAGATGTCGAAGAATCTTCTACTTTGAACAGTTTCTTCAACAGTATAAAGGATTGATTCGTCCTTGTACAGAGTACTGCTCTCACATCTGGGGAGGTTCTAGCTCCATATACTTACTGCACAGAATTGAATCCAAAGTAATCCGACTTATCAACTCTCCCAATCTGACCTCAAAACTCGACCCGCTCAAATTACGCCACAAAGTTAGCTTTCTTTCTCTTTTCGACATATATTACTTCAGTTTCTGCTCCCAATAACTTGCTGCTTGTGTATCTCCGCCATCAGCGAGACCACGGAATACTCGACAAGCCACTACATCTCATGATTATTGTGTGGCCATTGGAAACTCAAGGGTGGGGCATTATGATGTTTGTTTCTTCCTCTCCACTGCCAAACTCTGGAAATCTTTACCTTCTCATGCCGTTCCAAACACTTATGACCTTCCCCTTTTTAAAAAGCAGATTTTTCACTTCCTCAAAAACTCTAAGACTATTCTCTCTTCACTTTTCTATCAATGCAGCTCTATTATTTTAGGCCTGGCCACGATGAGGACGATATATTCCGTGAGTGGAGCCATCAACATTTTTTTTTAAATTGCTAAAATGTGCCATAAACTTTTAAATATTGAATTTAGGATGCTTGAGTATCAATGCAGAATCACTGAACTACATATGATACTGTTGTGGATATGAGGATTGTGTTTTTTTTATTGTTTTATTGTGGACCCTCCTTCCTCCATTTGTTGTTGTAAAAAGGTCAAAGGTCGTGCCCGTAGTTATTTCACAAGCACCCACGTAGCCCGTAATAGATTTCCTCCTTGTTGACAGTTATTTCCTTATTCTGTGTAGTAGGGTAAGGCCTTGTCTTCCATTAATTTGACACTCCATTGCACCGCATTAAATAAGGTAGATCCCTCCGACATGGCATCTTCAAAGTGCCAGGTTTGCCAGGTTTGCTGCAATTGCCAACTGCATTTGGACGGTTTTCTTCATTCGGCATTGCTGCCCTTTGGCTGGGGCTAGCTCGAATCGCCCCAAAACCACCATTAGCCACGAGGTAAGGTCGGGGAAGAAAGGCATGTCACCACCTCGTCATAGACGGGAGGAGTGAACCTGCCCTTGCCGACCAACCCAGAACGAGGGGTTGGCTTTAGAGGGCGGAGAGAGAACGTTTGGGGGAGGTTCGAAAAAGGGTCAAGGGTGGGACTTATATAACCCGCGAGAGACGCCCCCAGAGAGAATCGAGGAGGGAGGAGATCAGATCACAGACAAGCCTGAAGAGAGTCCTGCGAGTTTGTGAGCGAGGGAGAGAGAACCCGTCACGCCAGACCCCCCACCAGCAGCGTTGGCTCCACCAGGCAGCTCTGACCCGTTACCCTGCGCACACCACAGGATCGGTGGCATCGGCGGCCGTCGAGGTCCAGCCCGACGTCCCGTGCGGGATCAAGCTCCAGCCAGCTCCGTGCCTTCCTCCCCCTCCAGCCACCCATCTCCAAGCCATTGATTCCTGCCTGCATTTCCCGTGTAAGTGTGAATGTTCGTCCGTCTTCCACATTGTCCTGGGGTTTATTAATTAAGCTTGTGTAGATAAGCTAGCATTTCACTGTGTCTCCTTGATTCCTTCTGTCATTATTTTATTATCTTTCCTTCTTCCTTGGTTTCTTTGGTCCTGTAAATAGTAATAAATTATAATCGTATTTAAAACCTTTTTTTTGACTTCTTCTTCTTCTTCTTCACATCCACGTCGTCTTTGTCTTTTCCAAATTGAATATCTGTGGCACGACTTGGCCAATGGTCAGAATCGGGTCTAGTCATTGTAAAAACGGTTTGGGCCGCGGCGCCATCCGCTCGGCAAATTAACATCTTATCCGCTGTCCATAACAATTGGTGCCGGGAGCGAGATACGGACCTGAAGCGCTTATTGCGCTCAAATTATGAGTGGGCCGAAATTTGTTTTATAAAATCTTAAATTGAACATCGTGCCATGGATAGTCAAGGTGGCCGCCCGGATAAGCCCCCGTCCCTGCACCGAATGCCGGACGTATCCAACCGCTGGCACCAAGCAACCCGCATTCATTGCTCGGCTGTGCGAACCTGGGCTTTGGAGATGAATTGGCGCACCGAGCGGCTCAAGTGAGTAGACGTGTGATGAGGATAGTGTTTTGGACCCGAAATTAGAAAAACAAAATTTGATGATTGGCAAATTTTTAATTGGCTGGAATTTGGTGAGCAAAATTGATAGTACAAGATGCCCGATGTGGTGGGATGGAAACTCTGCCATCTCTCACAGCGGGGGCAAAGGAGCACTAGTTTTATGGGGTTTATGGCAGTGAAAACTAGCCCGGGAGGGTTAGGATATCTTGTGTAGGGACCTAGAGAGTGACAATAGGTAACGCTAAGGTTAGGTAGTGACAATGATACCTGTAGTGGGGACGCAGGTAGATTAGTTGGATGATAATGACGAGGGAGCGCATTAGTTTAAAGGGGCGACTGGGAAGCGCAAGTTCCAGAGGGGAGTAGTTAGATGAGATGATGCTGTGTGTGTGAGGATCGAAAGTGTATTGAGCAGGGTATGAGTAACTGATTGTGATTGTGAGTTGTATTGTGATTGCACAGGTGTGCAACTGAACAGGTGGATGGAGCAGTGTATGAGTGAGAGTGATAGTGATGTGAGTTGTGCTGACCAAATGGTCCAGGGAGGAAGGAGGGTGCAGGTGGCACCAGGTGTGATTGCACAGGTGTGCAACTGCAGGTGTATGGAGAATGGTTGTGTGGAATACATGGAGTGTGGAATATATGGAGTAGGGAATGGATGGTCGTGGAGTGAGTATGGTGGAAACTGTGGAGTGGAGTGGGTGGTGCGAAGGTGTGGATGGGGGAAAGGAGGATGGACCCCATCACGAATACCCGGGGTGGGTAGTTTAAGTGTTAGGTAGAGGGTATAGGTAAATTGTAGTTGGATATTGGCATCTGTGGTGCGTGGTGGAAGAATGATGGTTGAACGGGCGCATTAGTGTCGTGGAAATGGCTGGGCGTGTAGCCTGTTAGTGCGTGTAGTCGGATGGGCACTCCACCACTGTGAGGATGTCGGCCAGGTGAGGCCACAGGTGGGCTCTGGGAGCCGATATAGTTGTTGTGGATGGGGCCCGAGGATCCGGAGGACGGACCCGGGTAGCCCAGTGCCAGAGAGGGCACCGAGGGGTGACAGAGCCAGGAGGGGCCTTCCCCAATTAGATAGGTTAGGGTGAGGAGCTAGGTAAGCTCGGGTGGCAACTACAGTGGTGGAGGTGTGCAGGTGGGTAGACCTGCTGGAAGAGCTACACGACTCAGCCCGGAAATTGTGCAAGGGCACCGGGAGATGAATCGGGGGAGTGAGACCCCAAATTGAGAAGCACCACAGTTTGGTCAATGGGAATTGGTTTTTAGAACCCATAGGGTAAGTTGGCCAATGGATTGGCAGGGAAAGACCCCGGGTAGTGTAAAGTGTGTTAATGTCATTTAGAAGATAGTTAGGATTAAGAATCTCCTCGCACCATCTGCATCCACTCACCTGAGGTGACAGGACTCCACACCATGCCATGTTTTTATTTTTTTTATTGTGCAAATGTTTGGAATGTGAGACGCATCATGACGTAGGTGTGACATTGTGCTGATGTTCCATCTCTTCCTCCTTATGAGGATTGATGATGAATTTGGTGATGGCAAATTTGGTTAGAGGGATTGTGGGGCCGAATTTGGTGTAGGGGAAATATGGGGTAAGGGCAAGGTTAGAGTAGGTGACAGGGGGGGGTGACGTACGGTAGGGACAAGCTTTTCTCCGCTCCGTCTCTATACGCACCTCGCCTTGCATTGCCTTTATTGATGTGTACCCTTGTGACCTTACCCCTCGCTCACCTGTCTTTCCCTCTCCCCCCCCCCCCCCTTGTCTCCCACACGAGGACTGGGCATCGAGGGGAGCATGCGGAGGTCGCCTTGTGTGCCAGGACCCTCGCAACCAGCATGCATTGCATTGATGTACCACTTTATGGACCGCTGTCCTGCGGCCAAGTACCACTTGATGGACCCCAGGTTCTGGGGCAGGGCACCTCTGTTGGAGTCCAGCCATAGTGGCCAGGGAATCTTGCTTGTGGACCTCGGTAAGGTGGCACCTATGCCAAACAGGTGGACCACCCTTAGTTGGCCCCTGTGGCCCTAAATAAAAATGGACACGGTTTGTGCTTTTTATATTGCCAAGTAGGCCGCATGAAGCAAGAAGACATCGGGAAGAACATCGGCCCAGCAGAAAAGGAGAAGACCACCACCAGTTGTTTTTTTGTGTGTTTATTACAAACAGTAATGACTGTGCACTGGTTGGTGCTTTTGGGTGCTTTTGGGTGCTTTGGTGTTATTGGTGCTGGTGCATCGATGCAATGCGTGCTGTCTCCTCCCTCCCAACAGGAATTTCCTTCTCTTTGTTTCCCTAAAAAGAAAAAAAAAACACAGGTCCTGGGTTGCGTTGTAAATAAGGAATCACGTCACTGTAAATAATGCTCCCCACCGTAAATGTATAGTTTGAAAACAATTCCGTAATTCGGTTATCCTGTGGGCGCAAATCTGTTAGGCAGGGTGCAATGCAGCAGGGGGACATATTTATTTGTGTTTTAAAATTGTCACACTCAGGGTCAGGTTAATTGTAGAGGGAATTACACCTACGTGTCACACTAAAAGTAAAGTTTTATAGGCCCGAGCACGGGCCTGAAGGAAGGAGGGTGCAGTGTAACGAATTTGAGAAGTGCAACGAATTTGAGAAAATGTAAAGAATGTGAGAATTATGGTTTTGTTGTGTGTAAATGGCACCCTCCGTAATGTAAAGAAAGGTCGAAGCTCATCCTCTTAGTTAATTCCATAAACCTACACACAGGGCACCATATATACTTTTAAATAGTTAGTCCCTTATTTTATGTAGGTTAAGGATGTGTTTCCCAATAGTTTGACTCTTCATTGCACCGAATTAAATAAGAGTAGGTCCCTCCGACGCCCCATGGCATCTTCAAAGTGCCAGCTTTATCCACTTTGCTGCAATTGACACCTTTATCCACTTTGCTGCATTTCATCCCCTGTCTACTGTTTGCTGCATTTGACTCCATTACGCACGAGGTAACCAACGGAGAAGAAAGGCGTGTCTCCACCTCTTCATCGGGGGGAGGAGTCAGCCAAGCGTGAGGAACAAGGCGTGGCTTTGCCAACGCGTCATCAAGAGGGGCGGGATCGGTAGCCCTCGCGACCAATCAAGGCCGAGGCGAGCTGACCGAGGGGCGTTTACAACGCACGCGGGTAAGAAACCCAAAAGCACGTTATAAAAGGACACGCGCGGGTTTCTATAGGGCTTTTTGGAGAAGATTGAGGTCCTGGAGAAGTCACAGAGTCCTGAGAAAAGATTGAGAGGTCCGGAGAAGATTGAGAGAGAGGTGCGGCAGATGCGCGCTCCAGCTAAAGCAGCCAAGAGAGAACGAGACGTGAGGGGGTGCTGATACTGCAGCAATACGCCGAGACCCTCTAGGCCCTACTGCCGGTTGTGGAGACGCGGAGCTGCCAGCTGCTGTTCGCTTCGAGCACGGAACGTGGACCTCGACGGTGTGGAATTGCCCGGACCTTCCTGTTCTGCCATCGGCTTGGACCTTCTCCTCCCTCCAGTGATTCCTGCCATCATTTCCCCGTGTAAGTGTGATTGTTCGTCCGTCTTTCATGTTGTCTTGGGGTATTAATTAAGACTGCCATATATAAGCTAATCATTGCACTATGTCTCCTGCTCCTTCCATTGCCTTATAAATCATCTTTCTTTTCCTTTCTGCTTAGTGTGTATAAATAGTAATAAATCTTGTTATTCCCTACTTTGTCTTTACTTCTTCATGCTCTTTCGGTCGCTTTAGAGGTTTCCATATTGAGTGCACGTGGCGCGATTTGGCCAATGTTTGAGAATCGGGTTAGTCTTTGGTAATGGCTCGAACGTCGGGTTGCTAACATCGCTCGGCAAATAACATCTAAAACCGGGGTTCGAGCGGTACTTGTCTCCCAAGTCTGCGGAGGGACGGATAAAGGTATTCGGGATAAACCCTGGACCCATAACCCTGATCCGTTCCATCCCGTGGGAGAGCGTTACAAGTGCCAGGAACGGGGAGATGGCCAGCTTAACAGGACAAGGGGCTAATCACCCCTTGCTAACGGGAGAGCCGTCCTCCGTATCCATAACATTTGGTGTCAGGAGTGGGATGGGGGACGTGGGATGGGGGACGGAGATAGTATTTTGGACCCGAAATTAAAAAGCAAAATTTGATGATTGGTAAAGGATTGGCAGATTGATGATTGGTAATGGTAGAGTGATTGGCAGAGGATTGGCAAATTTTTAATTGGCTGAAATTTGATGTGCCAAATTGGTAGTGAGAGATACCCGATGTGGGGGGGTGGCAACCCTGCCATCCCTCACACCCGGGGGCAAAGGAGCACTAGTTTTATGGGGTTTATGGCAGTGAAAACTAGCCCGGGAGGGTTAGGATAATGATAGGGATCTAGAGAAGATGACCTTAGGTAACGTTAAGGTTAGGTAGTGACAATGATACCTGCAGTGGGGACGCAGATAGATTCGTTTGGATGATAATGACGTAGTATGTGCTTAGTTTAAAGGGAAGACGGGGAACACTAAGTTAGCAGGGCAACAGGTAGTTCAGATGATGCCGTGTGTGTGGTTAAAAGGTGTGATTGCATAGGTGTGAAACTGGACAGGTGTATGGAGCAGTGTTTGAGTGAGTGATAGTGATGTGAGTTGTGCTGACCAAATGGTCCAGGAACCGGAGGAGGGTGCAGGTGGCACCAGATGTGATTGCACAGGTGTGCAACGACAGGTGTATGGAGAATGGTTGGGTGGAAGACATGGAGTGTGGAATATATGGAGTATGGAATGGATGGTCGTGGAGTGAGTATGGTGGAAACTGTGGAGTGGAGTGGATGGTGCGAAGGTGTGGATGGGGGAAAGGAGGATGGACCCACATCACGAATACCCGGGGAGGGTAGTGTAAGTGTTAGGTAGAGGGTACAGGTAAATTGTGGTTGGATATTGGCATCTGTGGTGCGTATGGAAGAATGGTACTTGGGTGGGTGCATTAGTGTTGTGGAAATGGCTGGGCGTGTAGCCTGTTAGGGTGTGTAGTTGGTCGGGCACTCCACCACTGTGAGGATGTCGGCCAGGTGAGGCCGCAGGTGGGCTCTGGGAGCCGTTAGAGTTGTGGATGGGGCCCGAGGATCCGGAGGACGGACCGGGTAGCCCAGTGCCAGAGGGCACCAAGGGGTGACAGAGCCAGGAGGGGCCTTCCACAATTAGATAGGTTAGGTCAAGGAGCAGGTAAGCTCAGAGGCAACTGCAGTGGTGGAGGTGTGCAGGTGGGTAGACCTGCTGGGAGAGCTACACGACTCAGCCCAGAAATTGTGCAAGGGCACCGGGAGATGAATCGGGGGAGTGAGACCCCAAATTGAGAAGCACCACAATTTGGTCAATGGGAATTGGTTTTTAGAACCCATAGCGTAAGTTGGCCAATGGTTTGGCAGGGAAAGACCCCGGGTAGTGTAAAGTGTGTTAAAGTCATTTAGAGGATAGTTCGGATTAAGAATCTCCTCGCACCATCTACATCCACTCACCTGAGGTAACGATGGTACTCCACACCATGCCATGGTTTGTTGGTTTTTATTATTTTGGTGCAAATGTTTGGATTGTGAGACGCATCATGACGTGGGTGCGACATTGTGCTGGTGTTCCATCTCTCCCTCCTTATGAGGATTGATGATGAATTGGTGATGGCAAATTTGGTTAGATGGATTGTGGGAACGAATTTGGTGTCGGGGAAATATGGGGAAGACGTGACGATAGTGACGAATTTGTAAATGTGGAGATTGTTGTAAATATGGTGTGAGGGCAAGGGTAGAGTAGGTGACAGGGGGGGGTGACGTACGGTAGGGACGAGCTTTTCTCCGCTCCGTCTCCATACGCACCTTGCCTTTCATTGCCTTTATTGATGTGTACCCTTGTGACCTTACCCCTCGCTCATCTGTCTTTTCCCCCCCTTGTCTCCCACACGAGGACTGTGCGCCACTGGGCGCCGAGGGGAGCGTGCGAGAGTCCGCCATTGGGCGCCCGAACCTCTCACAACCACAGCTGTCTGCATCGATGCACCACCTTATGGACCACATGTCTGTGGCTGAGCACCACTTATGGACCCCATGGGTTGGGGCATGGCCCCTCTGCTGGAACCGGCCATGAAGGCCCGAGATCTTGCTGGCGGACCTTGGCCACAGGGCACCTATGCCCCACAGGTGAACCACACTAGTCGGCCCTGTGGGCCATAAATAAATAAAAACGGACACGTTTGGTGCATTTTATTTTATGTGCAAATAGGCCGCCAGCAAAGAAGATGACATCAGGAAGAGAGCATTAGCCAGCAGAGGAAGCCGAAGAGCAAGACACCACCAAGGGTTTGTTTAGTTATTTTTTTATTATTGAACTGCAATGACTGTGCACCGATTGGTGCTTGAGGGTGTTTTGGTGTGTTTTGGGTGCTTCATGGTGCGTCGATGCAGAGCAGACTGTCTCCCCCCCCAAAAGAACAACCACAGGTCCTGGGTTGCGTTTTGTCAATAAAATAGAGTCATTGTAAATAATGCGCCCCCACCGTAAATGTATAGTTTGAAGACAATTCCGCAATTCGGTTAGCTGTGGGCATGAGTCTGTTAGGTCGGGTGCAATGGAGCAGCGCGACATATTTATTTATGTTTTAAAACTGTCACACTCAGGGTCAGGTTAAATGTAGAGGGAACTACACCTACGTGCCACACTAAAAGTAAAGGTAAGAGGCCCGGGACATATCTAAGAGGAGGAGGGTGCAGTGTTGTGGATATGAGGATTGTGTTTTTTTAAATTGTTTTATTGTGGACCCTCCTTCCTCCATTTGTTGTTGTATAAAAGTCAAAGGTCGTACCCGTAGTTATTTCACAAGCACCCACGTAGCCAATAATAGATTTCCTCCTTGTTGACAGTTATTTCCTTATTCTGTGTAGTAGGGTAAGGCCTTGTCTTCCATTAATTTGACACTCCATTGCACCGCATTAAATAAGGTAGATCCCTCCGACATGGCATCTTCAAAGTGCCAGGTTTGCCAGGTTTGCTGCAATTGCCAACTGCATTTGGGCGGTTTTCTTCATTCGGCATTGCTGCCCTTTGGCTGGGGCTAGCTCGAATTGCCCCAAAACCACCATTAGCCACGAGGTAAGGTCGGGGAAGAAAGGCATGTCTCCACCTCGTCATAGAGGGGAGGAGTGAACCAGCCCTTGCCGACCAACCCAGAATGAGGGGTTGGCTTTAGAGGGCGGAGAGAGAACGTTTGGGGGAGGTTCGAAAAAGGGTCAAGGGTGGGGCTTATATAACCCGCGAGAGACGCCCCCAGAGAGAGTCGAGGAGGGAGGAGATCAGATCACAGACAAGCCTGAAGAGAGTCCTGCGAGTTTGTGAGAGAGGGAGAGAGAACCCCTCATGCCAGACCCCCCACCAGCAGCGTTGGCTCCACCAGGCAGCACCGACCCGTTACCCCGCGCACACGACAGGATTGGTGGCATCGGCGGCCGTCGAGGTCCAGCCCGACGTCCCGTGCGGGATCAAGCTCCAGCCAGCTCCGTGCCTTCCTCCCCCTCCAGCCACCCATCTCCAAGCCATTGATTCCTGCGTGCATTTCCCGTGTAAGTGTGAATGTTCGTCCATCTTCCACGTTGTCCTGGGGTTTATTAATTAAGCTTGTGCAGATAAGCTAGCATTTCACTGTGTCTCCTTGATTCCTTCTGTCATTATTTTATTATCCTTCCTTCTTCCTTGGTTTCTTTGGTCCTGTAAATAGTAATAAATTATAATCGTATTTAAAACCTTTTTTTTGTCTTCTTCTTCTTCTTCTTCTTCTTCTTCACATCCGCGTTGTCTTTGTCTTTTCCAAATTGAATATCTGTGGCACGATTTGCCAACGTTCTGAATCGGGTCTAGTCATTGTAAAAACGGTTCGGGCCGCGGCGCCATCCGCTCGGCAAATTAACATCTTATCCGCAGTCCGTAACAATACATATAAAAGGTCGTTAAAATTTATCTCATTGAAAAAAGACAACTCAGAGGCGAGCGTGCGCATGTCGAGGCCACCTCGGCAGCCCACTAGGGGCAGGTAACCAAGCTTTTAATGTGGTTAATCTGTCTTTTTATCTGTGAGTAGAATATCTCAAAAGGTTAAGAGGCTCTCCTTTGTGGCACTTTAAATGATTCCTCAAAGACCTTAGATTTGAGAAAGTCTCTGCACAAACCGTACACATGTACGGACGCTCGCTTGTGTGAATCCGCTTGTGAATCCGACACTCCGTCGACCGAATGAACCCCTTACCACAAACACTGCATGTACTAGTACCCGACTGCAAAGCCGCAATGAGCCGGCGAAGCCAAAGCCTCTTGCCACTATTTTACCCATCGCTCTGGCATCAGTAGGTTAGGTAGTTGGTAGTAGCTAGGTGTAGTAGGTACCATACCCAGTTCAAAATGACACCATTTGCATTCTGGATGAGATTAAAATTTATTAAATTTTCTTCTTGATTAATTCGGTGAATTCCGTCTCAACTTCGGATATTTCCGGCCGTGAAAAACTATCCCCTACGGCCGCGAGATTTCTAAAAAATAATTCTTCGTCAATTTTAGAATATTTGACGCCGTTTTCACCCTCCGAAACGCGTAATAAACTTTTTTGAAATAATTTTTGTAATGCTCGAATCTCATTGGTTCCGGTGTTTAGTGACGAATTTCGTTGAAGATAACGAGGTTGGTCTTAAAGTATTTTAATTTCATATTAGAGGTGCATCAGATGGTGAATCAAACAAAGACGGGTGAAACAAACTCCTATTGAACGTTTTGTCAATTTTTTTATGCATACTTCCGCATCCGGACGATGGCGGCCTCCATTGAGCGATTTGGTGCGTCACAGCTTCGGAATTCTCACCAGAGGATCCAGCATAATCTGGTTTTCAACATAATAAGTACGCGTTTATTCACAACACCGGCTTCGCCGGCTATAAGGGTGCTCTCCCGTGTGAATTCGCTCATGAGTCCGACAGTGCGTTGATCGAGTGAACCCCTTACCACAAACATTGCGTGTATAAGGGCGCTCTCCCGTGTGAATTAGCTCGTGAGTCCGACAGTGCGTTGACCGAGTGAACCCCTTACCACAAACATTGCATGTATAAGGGCGCTCTCCCGTGTGAATTCGCTTGTGAATCCGACAGTCCGATGACCGAATGAACCCCTTACCACAAACATTGCATGTATAAGGGCGCTCTCCCGTGTGAATTCGCTTGTGAATCTGACAGTCCGATGACCAAAAGAACCCCTTACCACAAACATTGCATGTATAAGGGCGCTCTCCCGTGTGAATTCTCACGTGCCTCTGAATCTTTGTTGAAGAACCGAATCTCTTTTGGCACACCTTACAGGTGTACTGTTTCTTTCTTGTGTGAATATCAGAATGACTCACTAACATGCTTTTATTTTGCGTTTAACAAGAATATTCAGTGCATTTGAACTCTTCATCACTGGGAACTTGTCGGTGCCTCTCCTTGTGCCTCTTCAAATATGCCTTTTTGGTGAAGCTGTGAGAGCACGAGATGCCGGTGAACTTCTTGAAGGGCTTCTTCTGTTCTCCTGTGAAGAGCATTCATCAATGTTAAAAATGTCAGCACCGAGTTTACACTGAATGGAAGCTTGAACTCCCGATGCCAAATTGTATGTTGAGAACATATCAAGTTAAATAATGAACATAAACGCTCTCTAAATGATCTGCAATAAGTTTACATTCTGTAATTCCAGAGCCCACCCTGTCCTGCCGTTAAGAAGTGTTTTGTCCCAGAATGTTCTGCGTTGAACCTGTCATTCTCCAAATCATCACAAATTAACATATACTATACAAGTACACAGGTAACGAAATGCAGTGAAAGACTATTCTGCCCATCTGGCCGACACCACTGCACTGTCGAATCCACAAATGTGGGGGCATTGTTCGAATGGAGTAAAGGGAGGATTTTTTTTTTACTCTGCATGGTTTAGGCTCATGGAAGAGCTTTGACACAGAACAAATCAGGACACATCACAAAGGAAACAGCAGGAGAAAAGTGGAAACGCCAATAGCAGGGCGGAGGGAGAAAATGGACTGAGATGAACAAACGAGGGATGAAGGACAATGCAAATGGTGGACAAGATGGATACATAAGCAACATTTCATGGAGGGGTTGGGTGGTTTATCAGGTGCAGAAAAGATCATGATTTTAGATTGGTGATGACTTGAGATAGTGGTGAATAGCTGTCTTAAAGATATGGAAGGAAGGATGAGATTGAGGAGAGAATAGCAGGTGGTTCCACAGGTGGGAAAAAGAGGAATAAAAGATAGGAGGTGGGCATTGGTACTGGATTTTGGCATTTTCATTCGGAGGGGGTTGCTGGTGGACCGAATGTATCTTGCAGAAAGCTGAGGGAGACAAAGCACGGAGAGGGCAGAAGGTGCAAGTCTTGACAAGTCACCATCAGGTTTTAGAGGAGAGAGACAAGTTTGAAAGTTCATTCTTAAGATTGGACAGGTGTTGTTTTCTGGCTCTCCACAGAGTAGACACACACTTGTTGCGAGCTTTGTGGAATGATCTGAGGTCGTCTTCAGTTGGATTTGCTTTCCAAGAGGAAAATGCAAGTTGTTTTAAAGCAACTGCCTCACCACAGGATTCAGAGTACCAAGAGTGGGAAGATGGGTAAGATAATTGAAGACGAGATCGATGGCTGAACCGAAAACACGCACAGAAGCAGGCACACCGCAAACGGGCTCCTTTTATCTATTAGATGCCCAAAACCAACGTCTCTGCACAAATTGCTGTAAGATGACAGGACTGAGCCAATGGGACAAGTGTAGGTTCTGTAAGGCAGAAACACAAAGCACAAGCCACTTTTGATGCTGATGTAAAAACCTCATGTCAGAACAGCTGTGCACACAAAGGCATAACAACGTACGTGGAGTAATCCACAGGCACATCTGCAAAAAATTCAATATCCCTGTTTCACAAAACTCATGGAAGCATGATCCAAAAGCAATCATTGAAAATAATAACGTCATGCTCATGTTTGACCTGATGTTACCATCCACCGTGAACTTCGAAAAAAAGCACTGCGACTGGACATAGCACTCAGGTTCAAAAAGGAAAAGACAGCAATGCTAATTGAGGTTTCAGTAAACAGTGAGTTTGGTCTAAATAATGCAGAAATCAAGAAAATTACTAAATAGCGAGACCTCAAGAATGAAGTGAAAAGATCCTGGAAGCTGATGAACACCAAAATTGCACCAGTGATAATTGGGGCAATGGGAATGTTAAAGAAGAACCATGCAGAGATTTAACAACCCATCCATGGGAACATTACCACAAACGAACTGCAGTTGGCGGCTGTATGGAGCTCAGTGACAATCCTGAAATGAGCCCTAGGAACAAAACTCTGAGAACAACAAAACTTCACAACTTAGTCCATGAGTCACGATACTTCGTTTCCTGGGAGGACTCCGTTCCACCTTCTGAAACCCAAATTATGGAGAAAACAATCAACAACACACAAATGCACAGATACAGAGACAAATATACACACAACTAGACACACACACACACACACACACACACACACACACACACACACACACACACACACACACACACGTGGTGGAAGGTATTTGGGTGCAGGAGTTAAATGGAAAGATGGGTGGGGGGAGGGCAAGAGAGGGGATGAGGGAGGCAGTCGGGTCGTGGAAATGGTAATAGGAATAGTGAGGTAGAAGGGTGAGTGAGTACATCACAAACAACACACTGAAGGAGCTGGGGCTCCCACGTCGATCGGAAGAATGGACGCGACAAAAAGCTGGAATTCATCCGAGTTGCTTTAATCAAACCAAACACTCAGGCACTCTGAAAAGCCCGTTTATCGGGCAGCAATATATTGTTGCGGATATGAGGACTGTATATTTTTTTGATTGTGTGCTTTATTATTATTATTATTGTTTATTCTGCGCCTCCTGCCTCCGGAGCTGTGTAAAGGTCAAAGGGCATCCCATAATTAGTCCATAAAGCATCCACACCACAGCCAATCATAGAATACCCCTGTTCAATAGTTATATCTTATTCTGTGTTTTAGGGTAAGGCTGTGTCTCCCATTAATAGAAGTACTCCATTGCACCAAGTGAAAGAGATAGATTCCCTTCATTCCCATTCCCAAAACCTCCATTCCCCCCTTTTCGTCAATTGCAATTCGCATTGCCAACTGCATGTTGGGCGGTTTTCCCTTCATCCGCCATTGACCACGAGGCAGGGTTGGGGAAGAAAGGCATGTCTCCACCTCGTCATGGAGGGGAGGAGTGAGCCAGCCCCGAACAACCAACCGAGCACGAGGGGTTTGGTCTGGGAGGGCAGAGGAAGAGCGATCGGGGAGGTTCGCAAAGGTTCAAGGGTGGGGCTATATATAACCCATGAGAGACGCCCCCACGGGAGATGAGCTTTTACAGAGGAGAGAACCCGTCACGCGAGAGAACCCGTCACGCCAGGCCCCCCCACCAGCAGCGTTGGCTTGGCTCCACCAAGCAGCTCCGACCCGCTACCCCGCGCACATGACAGGATCGGTGGCATCGGCGGCCGTCGAGGTCCAGCCCGACGTCCCGTGCGGGATCAAACTCCAGCCAGCTCCGGGCCTTCCTCCAGCCACCCACCTCCTGTCATTCCTGCCTGCAATTTCCATCCATTTGCGTACGTGAGTTTGTTTTGTTCGTGCTGTCCTGGGTAGTAACAATAAGTCTGTATAAGCTAACGATTGCACTGTGTCACCTGCGTCTCATGTCCCTGTAAATAAACGTGACTGCTTGCTTCCTACTTATATGTGTAAATAATAAATCCAATTACTCTTCTGTACGTCTTCTTGTCTTCTTCTCTCTTCCTCTTTACATTCGGTCGCTTTAGAGGTTTCCAGATTGGGCAGCTGCGGTGCGATACGGCCAAAGTTTGGGGTGAATCGGGTGAGTTGGGGAAGAATCGGGGGAACTGTTAGGTCACGGTAATACACCACCGCTCGGTCAATATAACATCTTGTCCGCTATCCGTAACAATATATACATATTATCCCGGAGCGTTTGCCCAGGAAAGGCGAGAGGGGGCGTGGCCCAGCGTCCTGGCTGCGGCCTGGCAAGTTGAGGGCGGAGCCTGCCCGGGCATCCTGGACGAGCCCGGCATGGTGATCGCTCCGCGTCCTTGATAGGTGCAAGGCGATTGTGAAAACCCAGCGGTAGCCGCTACACACGTCCCCCCAGAATCGACTTGCACCGGCAGGGTCAATTTGAGGGGGGTCCTGATGACCCGGCCGAAGTGACCCCTGGCGGGTCGTGGGAGGGGGTCCGGTGTGGTGGTGGGCGGTCGAGTGGGGGGCACCGTGGACGGGGGGCGGCCTCGCCGCGACGGAAGGGCCACCCGTGGTGGGTGGTCGACGTCCACGTGCGCCGGCTTGAGGCGGTCCACCGCAATCCGGTCCGACCTGCCGCCGATGTCGATGACGAACGACTTGTGGGCCCGTCGCAGCACCCGGAAGGGCCCGTTGTACGGCGGCCGGAGTGGCCCCCGATGTGCGTCGTGACGCACAAAACATACTCCGCTGTGCGAAGTGCTGGGGGGACGTAGGACTGGGGGTCACCGTGGTGGGATGTTGGCACGGGGGCAAACCGTCGGGCGGCCTCCTGGAGGTCCGAGCGCTGGTGAGCTGCGGACCAGGGACTGGTAGCGTCGGGCACGAATTCGCCCGGGACGCGTAGCGCCTGGCCATAGACAAGCTCGGCGATGGATGCCTGGAGGTCCTCCTTGGGGGCCGAGCGGAGGCCCAAAAGGACCCACGGCAGCCGGTCGGCCCAACCGCCGTCTTTAAGGCCGGCCATGAGCGCGGCCTTCATGGAGCGGTGGAATCGCTCGCACAACCCGTTTGCTTGGGGGTGGTAGGCCGTAGTACGGTGGAGCTTGACCCCCAGGTTGCGGGCGACCGCGCCCCACAGCTCGGAGGTGAACTGTGGTCCGTGGTCTGACAAGATGTCCGCCGGTGCGCCGAAGCGGGCGACCCAGGTGGCGATGAAAGCCTGCGCCACGTCGGCGGTGGTGGTGGAGACGAGGGGAACGGCCTCCGGCCACCTGGTGGTCCTGTCCACCATGGTGAGTAGGTGTGTGAACCCCCGTGATGGGGGGAGGGGGCCCACCAGATCCACGTTGACATGGTCGAAACGTCGTTCGGGCACGGTGAAAGGTGCCAGCGGGGCCTGGGTGTGTCGGTGGACCTTGGCCCGTTGGCAGGCCGTGCAGGTGCTGGTCCAATCGCGGATGTCCCGAAGAAGGCCGTGCCAGACGAATCGCGCCGACACCAGCTTCTGGGAAGCTTTCCGGCCCGGGTGGGAAAGGCCGTGGAGGGAGGCGAAGATGCGGCGTTGCCAGGTGACGGGCACGATGGGGCGAGGCTGGCCTTGGGAGACGTCGCAGAGCAGGACAGTGTCCGCGAAGGGGATGTCGGCCAGGCGGAGGCCCGTATCCGCCGCCCGGAGGGCTTGCACCATGGTGTCGGTGGTTTGGTCCGCCACCATAAGCGCAAAGTCCACGCCCAGGTGGACCGCGTTCGCGCTGGCCCGGGAAAGACAGTCGGCCACGGCGTTGTTTTTGCCGGCGACGTGCCGGATGTCCGTGGTAAACTCTGACACGGCGGAGAGGTGGCGCTGTTGGCGGGCCGACCACGGCTCCGTGACCTTGGCCATGGCGTAAACCAACGGCTTGTGGTCGACGAACGCCGTGAAAGGTCGGCCCTCCAGGAGGTGGCGGAAATGGCGGACGGCCAGGTGTAGACCGAGGAGCTCCCGGTCAAACGTGCTGTATTTGAGCTCGTTCGGCCGGAGCTGCCGGCTGAAAAAAGCGAGTGGCTGCCAAACCCCGTTCACCCATTGCTCATGTACGGCGCCCACCACGTAGTCGGAGGCATCCGTGGTGAGGGCGATGGGAGCGTTGAGTACCGGGTGAGCGAGCAGTGTTGCGTCGGCGAGGGCCCGCTTTGAGCTTTGGAAGGCCGCATCCATTGCTGCGGACCAGGCGATGTCGTGCTTGGCCGGCTTGCCCCGGAGGGCTTCGTAGAGGGGCCGCATGAGTTGAGCAGCGCGGGGCACGAAGCGGTGATAAAAATTCACCATTCCCAGGAATTCCTGCAGGGCCTCTATGGTGCGGGGACGCCGGAACGTGGTGATGGCCTCGACCTTGGTTGGCAGCGGCACGTCCCCGTTCTTGGTGATGTGGTGGCCCAAAAAATCAACGGCCGTCGTGCCGAAGTGGCATTTGGCCGGGTTGACGATGAGGCCGTGCTCGCTGAGGCACCCGAACAGTGTTCGGAGGTGGAGGAGGTGCTCGGCCCGGGACGTGCTGGCGACGAGGATGTCGTCCAGGTAAACGAAAAGGAACGGCTGGTCACGCAGCACGCCGTCCATCAAGCGCTGGAACGCCTGAGCCGCGTTCTTGAGACCAAACGGCATCCGCAAGAATTCGAATAAGCCGAACAGCGTGATGACTGCCGTTTTAGGGACGTCGGCCGCCCTGACAGGTACCTGGTGATATCCCCGTATGAGATCAATTTTCGAAAAAATGACCCGTCCCGCCAGACGGTCGGAGAAGTCTTGGATATGCGGGATCAGGTACCTGTCGGGGGTGGTAGCGTCATTGAGACGGCGGTAGTCGCCATACGGGTGCCATCCACCCCCCGGCTTTGGCACGATGTGCAGTGGCGAGGCCCACGCGCTATCGGAGCGCCGCACGATGCCGAGGTGCTCCAACGCGTCGAATTCGGCCTTCACCACGGCGAGCTTGGCTGGGTCGAGGCGGCGGGCCCTGGCGTAGACCGGCGGGCCCGTGGTTGGTATGTGGTGCGCGATCCCATGCCGTACTGCGACAGCCGAAAACGTCGGCCGCGTGAGGGCCGGGAACTCCGTGAGCAGGCGAGCAAACTCGTTCGCCGCCGGGACGGCGCATGCCAGCTCGGTCGGCGCGGAGCTGCTCAATGTGCATACCAGGGAGCTGAAGGTTTCGGCGTTGATTAAACGATGCCGTTGGACGTCCACCAGCAGTCCGTGTGCGCAGAGGAAGTTGGCGCCTAGCAGAGCCATGGGCACGTTTGCGGTTACAAACGTCCAAGCAAAGCGTTGGCCGCCGAAGCAGAGGGTGACGTTGCGCAGGCCGAAGGTGCAGATGGTCGATCCGTTGGCCGCAACCAAGGAGGGGCCGCAAACCGCGGATTGCCTGTCCTGGTCAGAGGCGGGTATGACGCTCAGTTGGGCGCCGGTGTCGCACAGGAAGCGCCGTCCGGACGCTTTATCCGTGATGAACAGTAAGTTGCCCGTGTGGCCGGCGCTCATGGCTGGTAATGAACGCCGGCCCGGCCATTTCCCGGCCTGCCGAAGGTGCACGGGGGTCGGCATGTCCGGGCCTTCTGTCCGAACCTGGCATGATAGTAACACCACGCTTGGTCAGGTGGAGGCCCCGGTCGTCGTGCTGGAGGTGGTCGGCTCGGGGTAGCGGCCGCCAATTGCGTCGGCAGTTCGGTCGTCGACCGTGCCGGGTGCTCGGGCGCCATGGGTGTTGCGTCGGACGGCGGTGGGTCCCATGTCGCCGCTGCGATGCGCTGTCCTGCGGCGGAGATCTTGTCGGCTTCTCTGGCAAGGGCCCGGGGATCTGTGATCGTCGTGCTTGCCAGGGCGAGGTGTACTGGGTTAGGCAGCTGACGGAGGAACAGCTCCCGGAACAGGAATGCCGGAGAGTGCTCGCCGAGCAGTGAAAGCATGTAGTCCATTCGATCGGAAGGGCGCGTGTCGCCGAGCTCGGGCAGGTCGAGCAGGCGCCGTGCGCGTTCCACCGATGGGAGGGCGAAAGCGTCGAGGAGAAGCTTCTTAATCGCGCCGTATTTGTCAGCGGCTGGCGGGCTCTCGAGGCGGCTCAGGGCACGGGCCGCGGTGGCCGAACCGAGCGCTGCTACCACATGGTGGAAGCAGGTGTCGTCGGCCGTGATGCCTCGCAGGGCGAACAGGGAATCCGCCTGTGCGAACCAAACCACCGCGAGAGCCTCCCAGAAGGTAGACAGTTTAAAGGCGACTGCCGTGTCCATGTCGGTAGGTCACCAATGAAGGAGCTGGGGCTCCCACGTCGATCGGAAGAATGGACGCGACAAAAAGCTGGAATTCATCCGAGTTGCTTTAATCAAACCAAACACTCAGGCACTCTGAAAAGCCCGTTTATCGGGCAGCAATATATATACATATTATCCCGGAGCGTTTGCCCAGGAAAGGCGAGAGGGGGCGTGGCCCAGCGTCCTGGCTGCGGCCTGGCAAGTTGAGGGCGAGCCTGCACGGGCGTCCTGGACGAGCCCGGCATGGTGATCGCTCCGCGTCCTTGATAGGTGCAAGGCGATTGTGAAAACCCAGCGGTAGCCGCTACAACACCACCTTTCACACAAAATATGGATATCATATGTTCTTTGAAATTCAAAACAATTTGTTTACTTTATTACCAGCAAAGAGCGCGTCTTTATGGATGGGAGGAATAGGAAGCAGGACTTAAGAGTACGTGTTTACTATCACGCCGCTATAAAACCCACAAACAAACAGACAATGTCTTCCCTGTCTGGGGTAGTGGTTTGGTTTAAAACCCCAAACTAATTGGTAAGGGATTGAAGGGGTGGATAAAAGACAAGGTAAGTTCGGGGATAGATACGGTTTAGGGATAGGACTTCTTCTTCATTCATATGCAGCAGGCTGTGGGTTGAACCATGAGGTGAGGACATGGCTCTGCCGCTGATGCAGTGCCCCCTATAGGTTCGGGCAGGAATTTGTTATTTGTTCATGGTGCGGACAGCTTAGTTACTCTTCACGAAGGACACCCTGGGATATTTAACATCCACCAACTAATACCGGTAGTTGCGATGCCCCATGTAACGTCCACTGGAGAGAAGGCACACACATAGAGGAATGACCTCGACAACTTAGAGGCGAGTGTGCGTATGTCGAGGCCACCTTGGCCGCCCACTCGGGGCAGGTAACCAAGCTGTCAGCAAAATTAGTGCTTTTGTGCAGTCTATCAAGAATAAGGGTTGTATCGGGTTTCAGGGTAATCAGTTGGTGAATCAGTCGAGTCAAGATCATAAGTTTTGGGGGGTAACCCTCCGTCCCTGGGGGCCCACATGATCCAAAATGGATACCCGAAAAATCGAGATTGTGTGAACTACTGTCTTGTATTCAAGTGTCAAGTTTCAGAACAATCAGACTTGTGATAAGGGAGGAGTAGAAAAATAGCAAAAAGTTAACTCCCCTAAGAGTTACAGCAAAAAGTTAATTAAGTGAAAAAAAAATCATCAGCATGGTCGCTCTTTCACTTCATCAAACTTTCCCTGAATCCAAGATGACGATTCGATCATTTTTTTTTAGTTCATTATTCTGTAATAATGTAACATAATCTATGTCCACAAAGTAAATTTCGAGGGAGAGAGAAAAGGCAAAGGAAGTGAAGATGGGCAGAGAAATGCAACAAGCAGATAAAAATGTGAAGAGTAGACAATGATGGAAACACAAATAGAAAAAGAAAGAAAGCGAACATGAGGAAGGAGGGAATATTAAATAAATAATTATTCTGTTATATATGGATGTAAGGAGACATGTTTGGAGACATGTATGGAGACAAAAGGTGTGAAGGTGAATATCAGAAAAACGAGGGTGATGGCTTGTGGTAAAGCATGTGGTGAGGTGGAAAGAACTGGGAAGTGGCCGTGTGCTGTGTGCAAGAAGGGTGTCAGAGTAAACTCCATTCAATGTACTAGGGCATTGCCCGTACTATATCTATATCTAAAATTATATCCCCCCCCTCTATTTACATGAAATGGTTTGGTCCAAAGCGAACGGCTTGCGAGTACGGTGACAATCCCCCCACCTCTATTTACATGCAATGGTTTGGTCCAAAGCGAACGGCTTCCGGAGTTTGGTAAAGAAATCGCCATCGCGTGCACAAACGCGCAGGAAAGCGAATGAATCGCAAATTCGGTTTTATTAGTTTTAAAACATAGTTTAACGCCAACATAGTTTGCAAACGTGAAATAAATGAATACGCTCTCAAATGTGCCATCCGAGGCAGAGTGTGTCCTCCACGTTCGGCACACGCGATCGTTCGCTGCTCTCTGATTGGTTGAATCGTTTTTTGGACATAGCTCGGTAAGTAATTGTCCGATTAATATGAAACCTTGAAAAGGCACATCCTCGGGTCCCCAGCAATATACCTGGCAAGTTAAAAGTATATCGGACCCGTGGTTGTCGAGAAACAGCGGTCACAGACAAACAGACGTACAGACGTACAGACGTACAAACGTACAAACAGAGATTACTGGAATTATAGATAGATAATGTGCGCTGAGTGGGGTCATTAAAAATGTAGTGGTCTGAGAGGGTCATTAACCAGTGTGGCAGCTACTTTCAAGTGCAAGGTGTGCACAGAGGGAGCTGCAGATGGAGGAAATATTGAGTTGGATCTTGGAGATGGTGTGCAGCTGGAAGGTGCGAAAACATTTCGCTACCTTGGAGACATGTTGAATGGAGAAGGTGGATCAGACTGGGCAATGGTTGCCAGAGCGAGATGGGCATGGAACAAGTTTCGGGAACTGAGTGGCGTGCTGATGAGGAGGGGAGTGTCGTTGAAGCTGAAGGGAAAGGTGTATGCTGCATGTGTGAGAAGTGTTATGATTTATGGAAGCGAGACATGGGTGATGAACGTAGAGCAGCAACGAAGGCTGGAAAGGGTGGAAATGCGAATGGTTCAATGGATGTGCGGAGTTTCATTGAGAGAGAGGAAGACAAATGATGAATTGCGAAAGATGATGTGAATAGAGCCTGTGATTGATGCTGTGAAGAGAAACAGGTTGAGATGGTTTGGTCATGTGTTGAGGAAGGATGAAAGTGACTGGTTGAGAAGAATGATGGAAATGAATGTAGAAGGAAGTGGATGACGGGGAAGACCGAGAAAGACTTGGCCAAAGATGGTGGAAGAAGAAATGTGGGCAAGGGCGTTAACAAGGGGAGATGCAGAAAATAGGGCAAAATGGAGAAGATTGCCATGGGGCCCGCAAGGCTAACCCCCGCTCTGGCAGGGAAAATGGCCTTAAAATGCCTGTTGTTGTTGTTGTTGTTGTATATGGATGAATCGTGTGTGTGTGTTTGTGTGTGTGTGTGTGTGTGTGTGTGTGTGTGTGTGTGTGTGTGTGTGTGTGTGTGTGTGTGTGTGTGTGTGTGTCTTACTTTTTGTGTCTATTAATTACAGGCCATTCAAATTTACTTTTAACTCTTAAGACTGCTGAGACCCCTTCAACTTTTGTAAACCCTTTAAGACCCCTGAGATGCAGAGGACCCAAAAGATCCCGAGAACCCAAAGTTCCCGAAGACCCAAAAGTCTCAGAACACCCAAAATTCTTACCTTTGTTTAAAATCTTAATTCAAAAATAAATAAATTATTATTTCCTTCTTTGTTGGTTCGTTCTTTGACCACGTGTTTCACCCCACCCGTTTTTTTCTCTTTTTGCTCTCCTTCCTTCCTAACTCAATCCTCTCCAGCCAAAAGACACCTTTCCAATTATTGCTAATTTTCACCAAACTCCTTCAACTTTCTCCTTCTTCCCCTGATCCACTTTCACCTCACCTTCCAAACAAACAAATCAACGAAGAATTTAATAAGCAGGCCTATCCTCCCGTTCTGACACATTTTCACTTATACACCTCACTATTCCTTCGTGTTCTGCTCTCCTAGCTGTCAATCTCATATTCTTCTGTTCCTGCATCTGAACCTGTCCTGGAATCATTAATCCCCCTTAGGAATCCTTCCTGCCCTCATTTAGGGAATTTCCCCACATATTTTTCATGGTTTAGTTTTAAAATGTTTAAACTTTCCCCTGAAGTGTTGTAGTCTGTCGTATATTATGACACATTTTTCTTCTTCTTCTTTAAAAGGTTGTATTCGATTTGCTCACCAAATCTTTTCATTTCAAATAAAAATTCCATTTTGCAACTCTTCCTTTCTACATTCCCAAAACTCACATGCATGCCACCCCTCCTCCAACGTTTTCAAACAGATCTCTGACTCGAAAATCACAAGAAAATAATTTTGCAATAAATGTTCATTTTCCATTAATTGTTCAACACTTTCTAAAATCCAAACTCACTTCTCCCCTCCTAAACACCCCACTCACCCATCCCTTTCAAATCTCCCCCCTTGCTCCTTCCCACCTAAATCCCCCCTCACCCCTCCTATCCTAAACTCCCCCTCACCCCTCCCCTCCGAAACTCCCCCCTCACACCTCCCCCTCACCCCTCCCCTTCACAACTCCCCCCTCACCCCTCCCCATCAAAACACCGCTTCCTCCTTTTTCTGCAATGCTCCCCTCTTACTCCTCCTCCTCAAAGCATCCTCCCCGATTCCTCTCCCTTCCAACTCTCACCTCCATCTCCATCTCCTCCAACCTTCTTCCTCACTCTGCCTCCCCTTAAACAACACCTCACTGTGCCTCACTAAATCACCATCAAACTTTTGTCCTCCTCATCCTTCCCTTTCTCCTTGCTATTCTGAAATCTCTGACACATCAACTGCTCTCCCTACCTCCTCCTCTTCCACATCTTACCCTTCCCCTCCTCTCCCCTGTCATGTATCCGATGCTCCCCAGTCCCATTCCTCTTCATGAACGGGATGGATCTCAAAGATCCGGGGCCTTCGCTCAAACCTGATTGATCTCTCCATTCAGGTTGCTTCTGACAAACCAGACTTGTTCTGCTTAACAGAAACTTTCCTTCTTCCTAATGTCTCTGATTCCTTAATATCTCTCCCTGGTTATTCCCTCCTCCGGTATGATAGACCTGAGCCTCGTCCTGGAGGTGAGGTTGCTATCTTTATCAAAAACTCTCTTCCTCAGTCTCTCTGCACTGCCCTCTCTCCACCTCACCCCCAGGAGTACCTCTAACTATGGCTTCCCCTTCGCTCCCACCTTTTGTTCACATGTGTTGTACTGTCCACCAAACAGTGATGACTCCATCTACATCTCACTGTCTGATAACATGGACAAACTTCTATCTACTCATCCCAACTCTCTCTTCCTCATATGTGGTGATTTCAACTGTTATCATGCCAGCTGGCTGGGTGTGGGTACCTTTCTCACCAGCCATGTCTCCTCAGCAAAGAACTTCTGAGACCAACTGGTACTGACTCAATCTGTCAATTTCCCGACGCGGATCTCAGTCAACAGAGCATCTTCTCTTCTGGACTTGGTTATGACAAACTTCCCTGCAAATGTCTGCTGCTCTTCTTCTGCTCCAATCGGTTCATCTGACCACATGCTTGTTAAAGTGGACATCTCTCTGGCCATTCTCACAGAGCCTCCTCAGCATCGACGAGTCTGACATTTCACACAGGCCAACTGGCACGGTCTTCAAGGAGCCATCATTCGTCTGGACTGTTCTCCCATTTCTACTGCCTGACATCAACTCATCCTGGGAATTCTTCCAAAGTAAATTGCTCTCTCTATTGCACAGATTTATCCCATCTCGTCTTCAGTTGTTCATACCCTTCCTCCCGTCCATGGTACACGGAATCTTGTGGTGAGGCAGTTGCCCTGAAACAACTTGCCTTTGCCTCCTGGAAGGCAAATCCAATGGAAGGAAATCTCATTTCCTTTCACAAAGCCCGGAACAAGTGTGTTTCCACCCTCAGGAGAGCCAGGAAGCAATATCCCTCCACTCTCAAGACTGAACTCTCAAACCTGTCTCCCTCTTCCCAATCCTGGTGGTGTCTGGTCACATCTGGTCACATCATCACATCTGGCCACATAGGTCACAAATCCTGTCACACCTGAGCTCCTCACCACATACAAGGCTTTCATCCGCAGCGCAATGGAATACTGTTCTCGCCCCGGGGCTGGTGCTCCTGCCTCACACCTGGCTCGTTTTCACGCTGTTGAAACTAAAGCTTTCAGAATCATTGGAATCTCCCACGATGAAGCTAACTCCAAGGGCCTTTCGCTGGCTCACCACAGTCAGGTTGGTGGTCTTTCTGTCTTCTACCGACTCCTCTCCAGCCTAGCTCCCCCAGGTCTGTCTGTGCTCTGTCCACCAAATATTCCTGCAGGACGCACAAGAACTGCCAGCAACCCTCTTATGGTGAAACTGTCAAAATCAAGACTCTCTGCTCACCTTCACTCTTTCATTCCTCTTTTCTCCTGCCTCTGGAAGAAACTCCCTCACTCTCTTCAATCCTTCTCCTCCCTCCAGGTCTTTAAAACAGCTGTTCACCACCATCTCTTATCTTCCCCCATCCACAATCTTGATCTTTTCTACCCCCGTTAATTCACCCCAGATCCACTTTTTTGAAATACAGACTCCTTTCCTTGAAGTCCGAGCAGTCTCCATGTGTTTTATACCTCTTCCCCTCCACCTCCCGGCCCCTTTCCCATGCCACCTCCTCCCAAGCCCTCTCCCTTCCACAGATCTCCCGATGTCCCTGTTCTCTGCTGTTGTACTTGTGTGTTTGGCTCTCTCTCCCCATCTTGTCTCCCGCTCCCTTGATCATATGGTTTTTTTTGTCAGTTTGTTTTTATGTGATGAATGTCAGCTCTTACACGAGCCTCGATCTTGTACACAAAAAAAACAGGCCTCGAGGAGCCAAAAGACCCAGATGACCCAAAAGACCCTTCCCCCCCCCCCCACCCCCCTCCAAGTCCGGCAGGCAGGTATGCTCCCCGGAGGTGAAGACCAATAAAAAATTTGGTCCAATGGACCAACGGGGCCCCCCTAGTAAGGAGTGAAAGCATAACAATGAAATAGACCTACTTCATTTTAATGTTATTTGGCCATCAAGAAAAAGGTCTTTCACCCATGTTGATGGTTTTTTTTCAAATTTTGCCACCAGAGCACCGTGCAATCATGTGATATTCATTACTTCCTCGGAAACAACCGACTCACGTCGCTGTAAACAAAATGGCCGACACGGCCCATGTGATCAGAATCTTTCGGACCTGCCACGTCGGGACTCTATATATACAGGGAATCTAGTGTGGGTGATGAATCAGGACATCAGGACTTTTGCAACCTCAGAATGGAGTTTCCAAATGTAGGTTTATATATATGACAGTTTGAAATAAAGTTTATCACAAAATGTCCATAATTGTCACAACTCACCATCCTCCAGGTCTGTTCTGGCATTTTCAGGAACAAACGAGTCCGATACTTCTCCCTTGATGCGCATGTCTCCAGTTGGTCGTCCCGTCTCCATGGCGACGGTCCATCCCGATCCTCGCCCCGCACGGCACAACTCCATGCACCGACAGAGCTCCGCGTACATGGTGAAGGTGAACTTTCGTGTGGCCAAAGCACAGAGTTGAACCCTCACCGGAGCGGGCTCAGCTCGGGCACAGAGAGCCCCGAAGATCTCGATCCCCATCTCCGTAACCAGAGCTCGGAGAGACTCCTCTGATAGACCCTGGATCTTCAGCCAGGCCGGGATGAGACCGAGGCCTCCTAGATCTCTCACCGACTACATTGTGCATGAGGAACTCACATCGAGAGATTCAAAATAAATAAATAAATCGCACGTGTTTCGCCTTCAACATGTCGCAGATCTTCAAGCACTTCGCGTTGCTGCTGCAGCTTGTGGTGGGGGTCGATTTTTTAAGTGTGCACCGATTGGTCGATCAGCCGCCTGAACACACCCACATATGTCTCTTGACTCCACCCACCCAAGGCTGAGACGAAATGATGTGGCCTTAAATTTTTTATTTTTTTTGTGTACGGAGTCGAGGCTCGTGAAAGAGTGAACATTTATCAAACAAACAAATCAAACAAACAAGCAAACAAAGTATATAAAAAGGGGAGCGGTCGACAAGATGGGGAGAGAAGGGGAGGAAGCACACAAACACAACATTTGAGAGCAGGGACATCGGGAGATGTTTTTGGGGGCAGAGGGCTTGGGGGGGCAGGGCAGGATAGGTATAAAACACAAGGACACCAAGGACTTCCAGGAAAGAAGTCAAAAGTCACCTCAAAAAAGTGGATTTGGGGTGAAATTAGCGGGGGTAGAAAAGATCAAGGTGTAGTGCGGTGCTATGCGCACGACTTGTCTTGCCAATAAAGGAAGCAACAACGTACGTAACCAAAAGCGTCTTTATTAGAAGGATCAAACTATAGCACTGCCGTGCTCGGGGCTGTGAGCCCCGTGTATATCCCGAGGCCACGCCTACCCCTCGGGCGTGGCCGACACCCTCCTAGTGCGCGGAATGATGTCATCGCGCCAGCGAGCCATCGTGTCCGCCACACGCGCCCCCCCCCCCCCCCAGAATTCCCGCGCACCTGAAGGGTCAGTTTGCGGGGCAAACGGATGACCCGGCCGAAGCGCCCTCTGGCGGCTGGCGGCGTCTGGGATGCCGGGCTGCCACCGGCTGCCCCTGGGATGGGTGCGGGACCGGGGGGCGGCGTGCCGGCGGGGTTGGGCGGTGCTGGAGGTCCGCCGCCGGGGGGCGGCCCCGACGCGGGGGCTGAGCCACTGGCAAGGGGTGATCCACGTCGAGGTGAGCCGGTTTGAGGCAGTCCACGGAAACGCGGTCAGGAGTACCGCCGATGTCCAGGGTGAAGTGCTTCGCCCCGGTCTCCAGCACGCGGAAAGGCCCGTCGTACGGGGGCCGCAGCGGTGTCCGGTGGGCGTCGTGTCAGACGAACACGTACTCCGCCGTGTGAAGCTCCGGGGCGACATGCGTGGGCACGCGCCCATGGTGCGCCGTCGGCACCGGGGCGAACCTCTGGGTGGTCTCCTGCAGCGCGGAGCGCTGGTGCCGTGGAGTCGGGGAGGAACTCGCCCGGCACCCGCAGCGGTTGTCCGAAGACCACCTCCGCCGCGGATGCACGCAGGTCGTCCTTGGGCGCCGTCCAGAGGCCCAGCAGGACCCAGGGGAGCCTGTCGACCCAGCCACCATCGCGGAGGGTGGACCGGAGCGCGGCGCGGCCTTCAAGGAGCGGTGGAAACGCTTGCACAGGCCATTGGCCTGGGGGTGATAGGCCGTGGTACGGTTCAGCTGGACACGGAGCCCACGCATGACCGCTCCCCAGAGCTCTGAGGTGAACTGGGGGCCGCGGTCGGACGAGATGTCCGAGGGGGCACCGAACCAGGCAACCCAGGTGGCGATGAACGCCTGCGCGACGTCCGCCGCCGTCGTCGCCACCAAAGGCCACTGGGTGGTGCGGTCCACCATGGTGAGGACATGGGTGAAACCCCGCGAGGGGTCAGAGGTCCCACCAAGTCCACGTGAACATGGTTGAACCGACATTCGGGCACCGTAAACGGGGCCAACGGAGCCTGGGTGTGGCGGTGCACCTTCGTGCGCTGGCACCCAAGGCACGTCCTGGTCCAATCGCGGACGACCTTCCGGAGGCCATGCCAGACTAACTTGTCGGCGACCAGCCTCTGGGAGGCCTTCATGCCCGGGTGGGACAGGCCGTGGATGGCGTCAAAAACCCAGCCCGCGGGCACGATGCGGCGAGGCCGCCCGAGGGAGACGTCGCACAAGAGGGCCGTACCCGCGCCGTCGAATGGCACCTCGGTGACGCGGAGGCCCGTGACGGTGGTCCGCAAGGTCTGGACGTCGGGGTCGGCGGTCTGGTCCGCCGCCATCCGGGCATAGTCGATGCCGAGGTGGACCGCGTGGGCAACGGACCGGGAAAGGCAATCCGCCACCGGGTTGTCCTTCCCCGCGATGTGCCGGATGTCCGTTGTGTACTCGGACACGGCCGAGCGGTGACGCTGCTGCCGGGCTGAACACGGCTCGGCGACCTTGGCCATCGTGAAGACCAGGGGCTTGTGGTCGACGAAGGCCGTGAACGAACGGCCCTCGAGCAGATGGCGAAAGTGCCTAACTGCCAGGTGAAGCCCGAGCAACTCGCGGTCGAAGGTACTGTACCGGCGTTCGTGCGGGCGAAGCTGCCGGCTGTAAAACGCCAGTGGTTGCCAAGCGCCACGCATCCATTGCTCGTGCACCGCGCCCACCGCGTAGTCCGACGCGTTGGTGGTTAGGGCGATCGGTGCATCGGGTGCCGGGTACGCGAGCATGGTGGCGTTAACCAAGGCGAGCTTCGCGCCCGCGAACGCCGCGTCCATCTGCTCGGTCCAAACAATGTCACCTTTGCCCGGCTTCCCCCGGAGGGCCTCGTGCAGGGGGCGCAGGAGCTGGGCGATGCGGGGCAGGAAACGGTGGTAAAAGTTCACCATGCCCAGGAACTCCTGGAGCCCCCTGATCGTGCGGGGCCGTGGAAACCCCTTGACCGCCTCCACCTTTGCTGGTAAGGGGATGGCCCCGTGCCTGGTGACGCGGTGCCCCAAAAAGTCGATCTCGGCGACGCTGAACTGGTACTTGGCGGGGTTCACGATCAGGCCATGCTGGCCCAGGCGTTCGAAGAGCGTATGGAGATGGCGGAGGTGCTCTTCACGGGACGCGCTTGCGACGAGAATGTCGTCCAGGTAGACATAGACGAAATCCAGGTCGCGCAAGACGCTGTCCATCAGACGTTGGAACGCCTGAGCCGCATTCTTCAAACCGAAGGGCATTCGAAGGAACTCAAAGAGGCCGAATGGCGTAATGATGGCCGTCTTCGGGAGGTCCTCTGGCCTGATGGGGACCTGGTGGTAGCCGCGTATGAGGTCCACCTTAGAGAAGCAGGACATTTTCGCCAACCGGGCGGAAAAGTCTTGGATGTGGGGGACCGGGTAACGGTCGGGGGTGGTGGCATCGTTGAGGCGGCGGTAGTCCCCGCACGGCCGCCATCCCCCACCAGGCTTCGGCACGATGTGTAGCGGCGACGCACAAGCACTCTTGGAGCACCGCACGATGCCCAGCCGCTCCAGCGTAGCGAACTCCGCTCTCGCCACCGCGAGCTTCGTCGGTTCGAGGCGGCGGGCCCGGGTGTAGACCGGTGGCCTGACGGTGGGTATGTGATGTTCCACACCGTGCTTTATGGCCACCACCGAGAAGGTGGGCCGCGTGAGGGCCGGGAAACTGGTGAGGAGGCGGGTTAACTCATCCGCTGCCGGAAGCGTACAAACCAACCTCGCCGGGACCGAACCGCTCAGCAAGCCGCTTGGCGAGCAGCTCAGTGAGCCGCTCAACGTGCTGCTCAGCGTGCAAGCAAGCGAACTGAACGTTTCGGCCTGGACGAGGCGTCTGTTCTTCACGTCTACCAACAACCCGTTTGCACAGAGGAAGTCCACACCGAACAATGCCATGGGCACTCCTGCGGTTACGAACGACCACTTGAAGCGTTGCCCTCCGAACCACAGGGTGAGGCAGCACTTCCCGAACGTGCGTATGGGTGTTCCGTTGGCTGCAAGCAACGCGGCGCCCCGGCCCGCGGTTTGCTTGTCGGACGTAGAGGCAGGGATAACGCTCATCTGTACACCTGTGTCGCATAGGAAGCGGCGCCCAGACATGGTGTCCATTATAAAAAGAAGGCTGCCGGAAAGGCCGACGCTCAAAGCCGCTATCGAGCGCCGGCCCGGGCGTTGCCCGACTTGCCAAACGAGCACGGCGGGCAACACTTCTTTGCCTTGTGGCCGAACCTGGCGTGGAAATGGCACCAGGCTTGCGGCGGGTGTGGTGGAGGCCGCGGCTTTCGCAGTGGTGGTGGGTGGGATGTGGCGGCCGCCACGAGGTGTGCATCAGCCTCGGGATCCACGAGGTGTGGTGCATCAGCATCAGCCCCGGGATCCGCGACGGCCGCACCGAAACTCGCCCGCGTGTCACACGCCGCGAAAAACTTGTCGGCCTCGACGGCCAGCGCGCAGGGTTCCTTTATTTTGGAACCGGCCAACGCAAGGCGTACCTGGGCCGGTACCTGGCATAGAAAGAGCGCCCGGAATAAAAAATCCGGTGCCTTGTCCCCCAGTAGCGACAGCATGTGGTCCATTCGGACCGATGGTCGCGTGTCGCCGAGTTCGGGAAGGTCCAGGAGATGCTCGGCCCGTTCGTCCTCTGTGAGGCCGAACGTGGCGATGAGGCGATGCTTGAGCGCCTCGTACCTGTGGTCGGCCGGTGGGTTCCGCAGGACGGACACGACTCGGGCGGCTGTGCCGGGCCCGAGGGTGGCGATGACGTGGAAATAGCGTGTCTCGGCCGCCGTTATGCCTCGAAGCTGGAACTGGGCTTCGGCCTGCATGAACCATATCTCCGCCTGAGCCTCCCAAAACTCAGGGAGTTTCACCGCTACCACGTTGCTACTTGTCATGGCGCGTTCTGTAGGTCAGCGTCGGCTGCACTGGTCGGAGGTCACCAATGTAGTGCGGTGCTATGTGCACGACTTGTCTTGCCAATAAAGGAAGCAACAACGTACGTAACCAAAAGCGTCTTTATTCGAAGGATCAAACTATAGCACTGCCGTGCTCGGGGCTGTGAGCCCCGTGTATATCCCGAGGCCACGCCTACCCCTCGGGCGGGGCCGACACCCTCCTGGTGTGCAGAATGATGTCATCGCGCCAGCGAGCCATCGTGTCCGCCACAAAGGTTTTGGATTGGGGAAGATAAGAGATGGTGGTGAACAGCCGTTTTAAAGACCTGGAGGGAGGAGTGGGATTGAAGAGAGTGAGGGAGTTTGTTCCAGAGGCAGGAGAAAAGAGGAATGAAGGAGTGAAGGTGAGCAGAGAGTCTTGATTTTGGCAGTTTAACCATAAGAGGGTTGCAGGCAGATCTTGTGCGACCTGCAGGAATAGTTGGGGGACAGAGCCCAGAGAGAGCTGGGGGAGCAAGGCCAGAGAGGAGTCGGTAGAAGACGGAAAGACCACCAACCTGCCTGCGGTGATTAAGTGAAAGGCCCTCGGAGATAGCGTCATCGCGGGAGATTCCAATGATTCTGAACGCTTTGGTTTCAATAGCATGAAGACGAGCTCAGTGTGAGGCAGGAGCACCAGCCCAGAGGGGAGAGCAGTACTCCATTGAGCTGCGGATGAAAGCCTTGTATGTGGTGAGGAGCTCAGGTGTGCCAAGGAAGGACTTCGCACGACGGAGGATGCTCAGTCGGCGACTGGCTTTGGAGGCCAGCTTGGAAATGTGGTTTTCCCAGGAAAGATCATGGCAGATAGTGAGACCCAAAAGCTTGAGTGACAGAACTTCTTGGAGAGGATTATTCAGAAAGTAGATGGGAGGGTTGTCCAGTCGGTCTTTTCGGAGAGACATCGTCAGAGTGTGAGATTTGTCAGGATTGAAAGACATGTTCCACTTATTTGCCCAGTCTGTGATTTTGTCCAGGTCTGCAGAGAGTGAGGAGGCTGCAGACTGCCGAACTGAGGGATGAGGAATGGAGCGGCAGAGAGTGGAGTCATCAGCAAAGAGATAGAGAGGATTTCCAAGTTGGCCTGACATTACGCTAGTATAGGCCTCTGCTGATTATACACCGTCCAGCTTTGTTACGTCAGATTTCCCATGGCTTTCTTTGGGTCAAGTGTAAATTATAAATAAAGTTTAATTGAGCCTGTACACGTTTCCCATAAAAGTATTGTTCCGTAATATTTGATCGTCACCATATGCGTGTTTTCGAATCGACTCATTGCCGGATTTTAACCCTTTGGAGTCTTCAAGCCGATTCTATCGGCTTCACGCATGCGCCGAAATGTCTCCAAGCCGAATTTATTGGCTCTGCCCGCATTCAAATTTACCGCCTCCTGGATTCGATGTGCCTGCTGTCATTCCGCAAATCATTCAGGTGCACAATTCAGGGATGGGGGGGGGGGGTGGGGGTGAAGACCTCGGCGACAAAAAGATTTCCAATTGTATGAAGGAAGCCGGCTGCCACAAGTGGTGTCGGAAGGTGTTTTTCAATTTATTCCAAAGGGCCAACCTCAACTCTTATATCATTCATGGCCACGTCGCCAAGGAGAACGGGACTGTGATATTTGCAAAAGCGCAGGCAATGGGCGCCGTCGGTCTGCACAAGATGTGACATTGGCATTTGTAAAGAACGCATCCCAAATCATAGATAGCATGGTTGAGGTGAGGGCACATTTGATCAGTGTTGCTCCTGGTCTCAGAATTCGATGGTGAGGGTTTTCACATTTCCTGTCCTTGGTTGCCTCGAGTTCAACCAGTTCCTGCAAGTTCAATGCCTTTCATTTGAAGTTTGTATTACAGGAATTGTGGAATTATGGAATTGTTGTGATCTGTAATCCAGCCTGATTTGACTCTGGTATTTTTTACTTATTTTTTTGAGATAAACCCTTGTTGAATGGCAATGGCTGTCTTGTTTGTGGCCTGCATGAACGACATTCTCTCCCTCAGAAATACTTGAAAAAAATTACTGGTCCTGAATGCAATAATGTATTTTTCTTTTGAGGAAATGGTTGTACCTCCTGAGTTGTCCCATCAATGAGGGTCACTGTCCAAATTTCACGCTTAAAAATACACTTTTCATGGGTCAGTGAGAACCCTGTTCATTGGTCATGAAATCCTTTTGAGAAAAACGTTTTCAAAACGGGTTTTTTGTTTTTGTTTTTTTGTTTTTTTGTATGCAAGATCGAGGCTCGTGAAAGAGCTAACATTAATCACACAAAAAGACAAACCGACACACAAAACACAAAAAACAAGGGGAGCGGCAGACAAGATGGGGAGAGAGGGGGAAGGACACAAAAGAGAGGGGGAAGAGGGGGAAGGACACAAACACAACATTTGAGAGCAGGGACATCGGGAGGACTTGGGGGGAGGTGGGAGAGGAATAAAACAAATGAACACTGCAAGGACTCTGGGGTGAATTACCGGGGGTAGAAAAGATGAAGGTTTTCGATGGGGGAAGATAAGAGATGGTGGTGAACAGCTGTTTTAAAGACCTGGAGGGAGGAGTGGGATTGAAGGGAGTGGGGGAGTTTGTTCCAGAGGCGGGAGAAAAGGGGAATGAAAGAGTGAAGGTGAGCAGAGAGCCTAGACTTTGGCAGTTTAACCATAAGAGGGTTGCAGGCAGATCTTGTGCGACCTGAAGGAATATTGGGGGGACAGAGCACAGAGAGAGCTGGGGGGAGCAAGGCCGGAGAGGAGTCGGTAGAAGACAGAAAGACCACCAACCTGCCTGTGAGTGAAAGGCCCTCGGTGTTGACTACATCGCAGGAGATTCCAATGATTCTGAAAGCTTTGGCCTCAACAGCGTGAAGCCGAGCAAGGTGTGAGGCAGGAGCACCAGCCCAGAGGGGGGAACAGAATTCCATTGAGCTGCGGATAAAAGCCTTGTATGTGTTGAGGAGCTCAGGTGTGCCAAGGAAGGACTTCGCACGACAGAGGATGCCCAGTCGGCGACTGGCTTTGGAGGCCAGCTTGGAAATGTGGTTTTCCCAAGAAAGATCATGGCAGATAGTGAGACCCAAAAGCTTGAGCGACAGAACTTCTTGGAGAGGATTGTTGAGAAAGTAGATGGGAGGGTTGTCCAGTCGGTCCTTTTGGAGAGACATTGTAAGAGTGTGAGATTTGTCAGGATTGAAAGACATGTTCCACTTGTTTGACCAGTCTGTGATTTTGTCCAGGTCTGCAGAGAGTGAGGAGGCTGCAGACTGCCGATCTGAGGGATGAGGAATGGAGCGACAGAGAGTAGAGTCGTCAGCAAAGAGATAGAGAGGATTTTCAAGAGAGTCAGAGAGATCATTGATGAAGACCAGAAAAAGCACAGGGCCCAGAACACTACCTTGGGGAACTCCAGCCTGAACAGGAAGAGGAGATGAGAGAAACCCATTCAGGGCCACACGTTGACTACGACCAGAGAGGAAGTCCGCCAGCCATGCGTGGAGATTTCCATGGATACCAAAGGAGGAGAGTTTGGTGAGCAGAGCAGGGTGCCAAACCGTATCGAAGGCACGTGAAATGTCAAGGGAGACAGCTCTAATTTCCTGTTTGGTGTTGAGGACCTCCATCCATTGTTGAGAAAGCAGAAGCAGCATGTCCAGAGTAGAGTGACCAGGTCTGAAACCAAATTGATGATCAGAGATCAAGCCATTGGAGAAGAGGAAAGATTTAATATCTGAAGCAATGATGGATTCCATGACTTTGCTGATAATTGGGAGAAGGCTGATTGGTCTGTAGTTGCTGGGATCTGTTTTTGCACCTTTTTTGTGCAAACCGGTGATGTTGGCTGATTTCCAAGCAGATGGCAGATGACCTTGAGCAAAAGAGAGGGTGAAGAGAACAGAAAGAGTGAGTGAAAGAGCAGAATAACATGATTTTAGGACCCGTGGGCTGATGCCGTCAGGACCAGTTGCAGAATCAGAGTCGAGGGTTGACAGAAACTTTTCCACCTTGTCAGGAGGAAAGGACACAGAGTCCAGGAGCAGCTGGGTACGACTGGGTACGGTGGGTACAGAGAGGGATGGGTTTGGGACACAAGATTTAGAGGCAAACATAGAGTTGAGGCATTCAGCTTTTCCACGTGCGGAGTCAGCCGTTAAGCCATTTGAGGTGAGGGAGGGGATGGAGGGGGAACAAACACCAGAAACAGATTTGACCAGACGCCACCAGGATTTGGAAGAGGGAGACAGATAAGAGAGTTCGGTATTGAGAATGGTGAGATATTGTTTCCTGGCTCTCCTGAGGGTGGACACACACTTGTTTCGGGCTTTGTGAAAGGAAATGAGATTTCCTTCCGTTGGATTTGCTTTCCAGGAGACGAAAGCAAGTTGTTTCAGGGCAACAGCCTCACCACAAGATTCCGTGTACCATGGACGGGGGGAAGGGTATGACAACTGAAGACGAGATGGTATAAATCTGTGCATGAGAGAGAGCAATTTACTTTGAAAGAATTCCCAGGATGAGTTGATGTCAGAGGCGGTAGAGATGGGAGACCAGTCCAGATGATTGATGGCTGCTTCAAGACCGTGCCAGTTGGCCTGAGACTCGTCGACGCTGAGGAGGCTCTCTGAGAATGGTCAGAGAGATGTCCACTTTGACAAGCACATGATCAGATGAGCCGATTGGAGCAGAAGAAGAGCAGCAGACATTTTCAGGGAAGTTTGTCATAACCAAATCCAGAAGAGAAGATGCTCCGTTGACTGAGATCCGGGTCGGGAAATTGACAGATTGTGTCAGTCCCAGTGAGTCGCATTTTATTTATTGGCTTGAATGTGAAGAAAAGGTTCACTGGTCTGTCGGTTCACTGGACCACAAATCGAAAATGGAAAGTGGAAAGTGAGCCTTTTTGAACAGTGAACCTTCGGACCAGTGAAATGAATGAGCTGTAAATGTGCTGTCACCTGAAACATTCTTGTGTTGGAATCCTTGCTCTAAAAATAAAAATAAAGTTTTTCTTGTCAAATTTCTCTTGCAGTCTTTCACAACCTGTCCGTGATGGGTAAGTGCCTGAAAATGTCAAATCTGCCTATTTATGACCCTGTGAAGTTGACCTTGATGACCTGTATATTCTGCAAGGGCATTTCGTTCTCTACATGATGGTATATGGTCTTTGGGGTGTAACTGGCAATCTTCATCCTGAATAGTGATGGCAAAGATGTATTGCACTATTTCTAATGCATTACCTTAGAAATAACACAAAGAAAATTGGTCTCGTCCCTCACTAAATGTGCCGCTGTGCCCCAGCAACTCCATGGAAACTTATGAAACTTTACCACATTGAATTTTTTGTCCCTGCTGAGGTCCTTTATGTGAAAAAACATCCTTGCTGTCCACTATATTGCTGCGGTTTTGAGATTTGCACATATTGGTCATTAAATGTTAAAGGTTTGCCCCACATAGTTAGTCCACGAGCAACACGTAGGCCACCTGTAGTATTAGTTATGTATGTGTAAGTATAGGCCATTTCCCATATTGATATCTGCGTTGTGCAAACACATGAGTTTAGGTCCCTTCATTTTGCGTCCACCCTCCATTTGCACCTCTTTGGGCATAATTTATCCCGCGCCCCATTTGGCTAATACACTCAGTTTGGTACGCTTTGGCTGCCCGCAGCATTTTGTTATGCTTTGGCTGCCAGCAGCATTCGCTGCCCTTTGTTCGCTCACTAGTCGAGTAACACGAGGTAGGCCTAAGAGGGAGGAGCGCGGGGTCGGGGTGGGGCGGCGTCAAGGCGGAGCGTCAGAGGCGATGACGGTAAGAGCCACCAGCCAACCAGGGCTCTAACGGCATGGCATGAGGGGGCGTGGAGAGGCGCGTCTGGTGAGTTCTAGAAGGTTCGCGGGACGTGCCTATAAAAGTCGCTGCACAAAGCCCTTGAACAGGACTCGGTCAGGACTCGCAAGGGGAGAGCGCACGTAAAAGGACTCGGTCTGGACTCGCAAGGGGAGAGCGCACGTGAGAGGACTTGTTGATCAAGAGGACTTTGGAGAACTTGATTCACAGCGCTTGCTTTGGAGGCATTGCACGATATCTCATGATAAGGTACGCGCCGGAGGAAAGACAGCCAGACACGCCAGTGGCGAATATCGCCTACTCAGCCAAGTGAGGAAACGCGGCAATAGCCGCCAGTGATCACCACTAAGCGCCGAAGTCCGCTCCCTACCAAATCGCCCCGTATTAACCCTTGTGCGCCAAACGACACGTGGAGAGCTCCTGCCTCTCTATGTACCATCTGCACGGGACGAACCGCATGCCAGAGGGAGCTGGACGAGAGCCATCCTTGGACGCGAACCATCATCCTGCAGCTGCAAGCCTCGTGTGAGTGTGTCTTTGTGTGAGACAGGCCCGTTTGTCCTGGGGATTAAGTTAAGACTGTTTTAAGGCTGCACTGTGTCCCCTTTTTCTGGAATCCCTGTATCGTGTAAATAAAACTTGTTATTCCTTTCTTCGCAAATTCGAACGCTTTTGTGATTTCTCCATTGGCTAAGCGTGGTACGAACGAGATCGCTAGAACCGGGATAACCATATAAAAGGCACGGATCACGTGTACACACCGCTCAGCGTCTCAGCACGCGTAATTCTTGCGGGGCTTATTTCCTCGTTTCAGGGCAGCACGAGTAATGAGGCAATAGTGATTCTAGTCCTAAGACCCTATTTCGCACTGTCCGGAAAGGACGTCATAGGTCCCAGGTCCCGTCAGCCAGTCAAAGACAAGGGGACTAATCCCCCCTTGGTAAGGGGAGAAGGCCGGCGGCGAGATCCACAATAATATTTTTGTAATGATGTGTGAAAGTAGACTGAAAAAGCATGAAAATGTCAATTCAGCCATTTCATGAGCTTGTGACCTTGAACTTGACTTTGAATGTTATTTTGGCCACGCCTTCCTGCTCATTAGAAATGGCTTCCGTTGACCACACGAAGGTTTGAAATCCTGCCGACTCAACGCACATTTGGTCTTTATTACTACACAATGGGAAAGGGCTAATCGTTATGCCTAAGTCACACATAGGCGGATTTGTCGGCGACTACTGGCGACTGGAAAAATCGCCACCACCCACCGACAATCGTAATGAAACCGTAATGGACGGTCGCCTGTAGTCGTGGTTATCCTCCCCAGGTCGGCTGCAGTCGGCAAGAGCCGCAAAGGGGCAAAAAATTTTTTTTAATGTTTAAAAACGGCGCGCTCAGTCGCACTCGAAAAAAATCCGCCATGCTGTCGTGATGGAACCGCCATGCTGTCGTCGGTATCCATAATAAGAGCGTAAAGCGGCCGCAACCCAGTCGCTCATAGTCTTCTGCAATCGCCCCACCAGCTACCACGGCAGAGATGCGAATGCCATACGGCCTTCCTACGGCATCTTCCCGACTACGGGCCGACACTGTTGCGGCTGCATATCGACTACAGAAGAACTGCCACGTCTCCCCTGCGGCTATGGGAGACCGACGACGACAGCAGTAGGACTAGTGGCGGCCGAGTTACGGCCACTGGCGACAGAGATACGACTGCCTGGCGACTGCATTACGACATACCACGATTCCATGGCAAGACAGGATGGTGTGAGGGTCTCCGTGGAGTGAGGTCCTGTGGTGCCGACAAGGATATGGCTTTATTGTTTGGACTTGGGACTTTTGGGAACTTTATTTTTGGGACTTTGGTCCTTTGGAAACTTTATTTATGGGACTTGGGACCAGTGGAAATAATTTGTTGGACTTTATTTCCATTCTCTCTCCCTGCAGAAAAGTTTGATTATTACATTACAATGATACATCTTTATTAACTTTCTTATTGTACATCAAACATCTTTATGCTTCATGTCATACATCATTGAAATGAATAAAGTGAAATGTAAAATAGAGAAATAAAGATTTAAAAAGTTGTGTGAATCGTCTCCAATCGCCGGCGGTCTTATTGCAGTCTTGCGGACGTCGGAGTAAACCGCCACCCGGCCCCAATGCAGTCGCCGCGATCCGCCATCGGTCGTAATCTAGCCGCCAGACTATCGCCACGCTGCCGCCGTGCATCCGCAATGCAGTCGTCGTCGATCTTCAACAGTCGACATCCCACTCGGGGCGTCGTCGCAATGCAGTCGCAATGTGGCCGCCTGCAGTCGCATACTGCCGCCTGACCATATTTGACCGCCCGAAATCGCCAGTAGTCGCCGAAAAATCTTGATCGCCGGCAGTCGCCAGTAGTCGCCAAAATATCCGCCTATGTGTGACTTAGGCATTACATTCAATAAGAAATAGCTAACTGTGGCAGGCTACATGTTGTCGTGCAATTAACTATAGGGGGTTTGCCTTAATGGCAAAACTCCAATATATTTAAATGATCCAGCACGTGTTTTCAGAATTCGTGTTTTCTGCAAAATGAAACCGGATCGTGTCATCGACCCGAGGTGAGGGTTTTTTGACGTATGGAGCCTGGATCGGGTGCTTCATCCATAGGGCAGCGTCCCGTTCGATCGACCACGGTTCGTTCGTGCGAGTGTTCGGTCTCCGGGCGGCTCTTTGTGGGAAGGCAATGGCCAACTTCTCAATGTCGTACACGATATTTCCAGCACGATCGTGGTGTGAGAATGCAAGTGACTGGTCCTCTCGCCTGTCCCGTGTGCGGAAGCGTCAGACAGTGTTGAACAAATTAATACAGAAAAGATTATCATGGCGTTTTTCACCCCAAAGTCGTAATGACCGGGTTGGTGGATTGAAGCGGTGTGTTTCATGAACCAAGGATAAGCGTTGTTCGGTGTTAATGGAACGGCTGGCTTGGGAAGCACTTGCTGGCTGTTTGAACACACCCCTAAAGCTGCGACGCACACCCCAGCCCCCACCCCTACTCCACACCCGACCCCCGACTCCATCGGCCGATAGTTGATACAACAGTCGAGGCTCATTTAACAGCTTTGACAACTCCATTTGAATATAGAACCGGAGTCAGTACAGAACGGTTTTCAACTCTGGTTGAATCAGGTTAAGCTGAATAAGTTGAAATCGGCTGGATTGCAAACCGACATCGGGTTGTTATTCAAGTTATACTCGATTAATCGTGTCGCGCGATTAATTCTGCAGTTGCAGGTAAATGACTGTTACATGCATGAATTTAAATGAAATGATGGTTTGTCTGTCTGTTAATGTTAATGGTCTGTGACAAGATGAACGAATTGATGGGGTTGGGGTTGCCCACAGGAAAATGATGTAACCAACAGTCAATTGAGAAAATCCCAAATTTGTGTGTTAAATCTTTCTTTGTGTATTAAATTTGTGTGTTAAAAGAGGAATGCAACCTCTTTTCTTCATGCCTCTTCTCTTTTATCTTTTCTTTGGCCCTCATTCATTCCTTCTCTCCATTCTTTTCATTCATTCATTATTCATTGGTTTTCATTGATGAAGGAAATCTAGGAATGAGAATGGAGACACTAATTTGACCCTCTCTTCTGACGGAGGTAACAAGTGGATAGCGAGGCACATGTCACTTCCAGGTGGGCCCCCAGGAAACAGCATTGCGCTTCCTGCTCGCAAAATGAAGAATCACTCTGAATTGAGCTAAACTGGTGATTCTATTGGAGTTTTGGTGGTGTAATTATGGAGATGATGACCAACCAAGAAGATTAAATTGGTTTATACATCCTGATAGTTGTTGCTGACCTTTCATGGTGTTTTGACCATTTTATCCAGGTGGAGGTGGTCATATTTTCACCCATGTTTGTCTGTCTGTGAACTCGAAATGTAAAAGGTTATGGACGAGTTACGACTAGATTTGATGGACGAGTTGATTAGGTTATAAGAACGAGCCGATTAGATTTTGATTCAGGAGCGAATCTAGGTTCGGCCAACCAGCTCGATATAACAACATGGATTGTTCGGCCTGGTGGAGGTGTGCGCTCGTGCTGATGTGAGTATGTTTTTATCATGTGAAGCTGTTTTTCTGAGTTGGTAACAGGAGAATACGGAGAGCCTGACATAATGGAGCTCCAACAGATGCCGACATCTCCAGTAATTTGCAGGCACGCCAAATGGTCTGGAAAGGGAGGTACCTGGAGATGTTACAACAGGTGTGAATAGGTGAGTCGTTACACACTCCTTAGCGGATTCTGACTTCCATGACAAAAGCTCGTGAACAGATTTGGACAAATTTTGGTCGGGAAACAGCGAATTTCACAAGAACAAATGATTCGATTTTGGTAAAGATTTGAATATGGATTCGGATACAAGAATTATTTGATTTTTGTTGAAGTGATTCTTCACCATTAAGTGATGTGGCCAACCAGGTGGAGTTGTGTTCTCTACTGAGTGCCATTCTAGGTGTAAAATGCTATTGTCAGAAGGCATTTTTTTCAGTACGATGGGAAAGGTGAACTCGATGCAAAGAGAAGATGATGGTGCGAGGTCATGGAAATGTGTGGATTAATCTTTTCTCTTTTTCATGTTTTTGTTTCAGTGATTCACATGTTCAAGTTTGATTAATCATACATGACAAGGTTCTAATTTGAGTGTGTATGAGAAAATTTGTTACAGGGTTCGTGGAATGTTCATGGTTGGACATTATCATTGGAGAATTTACAGTGAATTTAAAAAAAAGTGAATTTCCATAAAATTTTAATGAACGATTTTCATAGAAACAAAGTGAATAAACTTGAATTGAAAATTCTGGAAAATTAAATTAAAAGACCCTGGATTGGACTAAATTATTGGATGTAGTTTAAAAAATCCCATACTTGCAAAATTTACACGTGTGTTTCGGGGCGCATGATGGTGAATAGAACTGAAAGACAATTTTCGGAACATTTGATTTACCAGTTAATGCGGAACGCTATGGAAGTCACATGAAATTTAATGATAACATGATTCTCACATGGAAGTCACAGGATGATCACATGGGGTTTTTGGACAAATGGCATTATTTATCTGGGATGTGAAAATATGTGTAATTAATTGGGGTAAAATAATACGGGGAGAATTGACCATGGAAGGTAAAAGGGAGCTGCACATTTTAATAATGATAGACCAGATGGGAAAACACTGGATAATCGATTGTGGGAAAAAACGTTGGTCTAACTCTAAATGTTAACATTGTGTGTGTTTCTAAAAAATTCCTGTTTACGTTTGTGTCTCAGTGTTTCTAAAAAATTAAGGGACAGACTTTATGAAATTGGTACCCACCCTGATAGGCAAATAATAATGCACAAACGCAAACATGGGTACATAATGCATGAGTTTGTATATTTTGTTTGTGCTTGTGTTTGATTTGTGTATTTTCCAAAAAAAAAAAAAAAAAAAAAAGATTTCTAAATATGGCAGTACACCTGTATAAGAACAAATAAACATGGCCTGGTCAAGATAAAATATTCATGAAATAAAAGACACATTTGCACCTCCACATTTGAATTGGGAAGGGGATTGTGAGTCACCTTGGGATTCCATTTTTTGATAACGACCATATGAGGATACAAAGCTATTTATGAATATGAGGTTCACCTATTAAAAGGTAGTGATATGCCTTTGGGAGTAAAATTAGCCAAATTTGTGAGGAATCTTACATGGACGTAGGAGAGTACTCAATGCTCACGGCTTCCTGATACACATAAAGTTGGATTTTGTTGCAATGCAATTATGCTGTAGGCATGGACGTGTATTCGGGGTAAACGATATGTATATTGACAAAGACGGATGTGACAATGGGGAAGAGCTCAATAAAATGAGCTGGACGATTATTAGGAGATTTCTTTTTACTCCCTGAAAATGGTAATATCAATACAAGGATTGAGTTTGATAACTACCAGGGAATTTTGATGTGTAAAATCTTGCTGAATTGATAAAGGAAATGTAACATCAGACTTGAACGTATATTGATTTTAATAAAATATGGATTTTATGAGAAATGAAGAAGGATGGAAAATGGAAACGAACAAATCATATTGTGCAATGGACGAAGTTGGTTGATTTTATTAGTTAGTAATATAATAAAAATAATGGAAATAAATCTGATTGAATGACATGTTGGTGATCGTATAAAATCTCACAAGAGAAATAATTAATGGGAATATTCAGCCACTCCTGTGAGCTTTTCAACGGGATGTATTGTGAATCTCAAACCAAGGGACAAACACGAACACATTGTTACGGAGCTTAAAAATCAGAACATGATGTTACGTGTACCTGCACTATATATTTTAATAACTTGGGACACCTATATTTGCATACTGGTGTCATTGGTACTCACTAGTTGCATATAAATGGAGACGAGAAACAGCTAAAGGGGAGTAACACTTACTTGGATATTTTCTACAACATACAAAGGGTCTCAATAAGCAGTGGTTTGTGCACATGTGATTCACCAAATGAAGCTTTGGAATTTAAACAAAGTTGCTGGTTAAACAGAAGGAGAATGGAGAGTGAATAATTTTTAGATGCAGTGTAAATTAAGGGAGATATTACTAAGATTAAGAGCTATTATTCTTCCTCATGGAAGTTGGAAGACAGATCCAAAACAATGAATCTATAAGTGAATATGATGGGGAAAACATCCTCAATTTGTTCTAATAAATTAATTGTGGAATTGCATAAGTAAGCTTGTATAAGTAGCATTGCACTGTCTTCTTTTCCTTTCTGCCTTTATTTTCGTATCTTTCCTTCTCCTTGGTTATTTTGGTCTTGTAAATAATAGTAATAAATCCCTGTTCCTCCTTACTTTGCCTTTTCTTTTCATCCGTTCGTCTTTGTGATTTCACCCATTGAATACCTGTGGCACGATTTGGCCAACGTTTCAGAATCGGGTTAGTGACTGTTAATGGTTCGGGCCGCTAATCCGCTCGGCAAAATAACATCTTGTCCGCGGTCTCGAACGAGGTTGCTCACCTGCCTCTCTGGAGGGAGCTGGGCAGCTTCAGGACTCACGTCGGTCAGTCACAGACAAGGGGATTAATCCCCCCATGGTAAGGGGAAAAGGGCCAACGGTGAGATCAGCAACAATATACATATCTTTCATGTGCAGTCTTGTGTAAATACTAAGTAGGGAATAGACTTTTTGAAACAAAGAACAGAACTTCTCTGTAATCAAGCTACCCGCTGAGAAGTTAATGGCTATCAAACTTCCTCGGCCCCCAATCTGCTCCCTCCCTACTTCTTGCTTCCTAATCAGCGATCTCTGTCCCCCAAATCTACCCCTCCCTAATCCCTCATCAGAATCTCCTCCCCCCGACCCCCTCCGACTGTGAAGACCCAATCATCATTCTCCTATTGTTCAAAATGATATAAATTGAGCTAAGTTCGCTCAATCGGTGAAGAATTCTCATTTCGACCCGGGTCCTGTGCTGTGAGTTTTATATATAATGTATTCCTGTTGTAACCAAATGAGTATTTTCCAAGTGTTATTCAAAATATTGACAAGTGTTCATGGCTTGTTTATGTGCATAAACCTGTTCTTCAACAATATAAAGGATTGATTCGTCCTTGTACAGAGTACTGCTCTCACATCTGAGGAGGGTCTAGCTCCATATATTTACTGGACAGAATTGAATCCAAAGTAATCTGATTTATCAACTCTCCCAATCTGACATCAAAACTCCACCCGCTCAAATTACACCACAAAGTTAGCTTTCTTTCTCTTTTCGACAGATATTACTTCAGTTTCTGCTCCCAAGAACTTGCTGCTTGTGTACCTCCGCCATTAGTGAGACCACAAAATATTTGACAAGCCACGACATCTCATGATTATTATGTGGTCATTGGCAACTCAAGGGTGGGCCGTTATGATGCTCGTTTCTTCCTCTCCACTGCCAAACTCTGGAAATCTTTACCTTCTAATGCCGTTCCAAACACTTATGAGCTTCCCCTTTAAAAAAATCTGATTTTATACTTCCTCAAAAACTCTACGACTGTTCTCTCTTCACTTTTCTATCAATGCAGTTTTATTTTACGCCGGCCTCGATGAGGACTATATACTCCGTGAGTGGAGCAATCAATATTTAAGAAGAAAAATTGCTAAAATGTGCCGTAAACTTTTTGGTTCACGAGTTATCAAGTGACCACTATATTCGTCATGTGTGTGGGTCTGTCTGTCCGCAGCATAACTACCCGATGATGTCATCCAATCTTGATGAAACTTGGGTGGGAGGTTGATATCATGATCGAGTTGTGTCCTGCCGAGAGTGGGCATATGTGCCCATTTTGGGCGGAGCCACGCCCAGAAAAGACGTCTTTTTCGGGGGTAATCGAGTTCAAGCTACATCTTCTCCGAGGGGTTTGGTGGAATATGACAGGGATTTCGACATTTGGTGAGGCCAATGTCATGTGTCTAGCCCCATGGATCTCGATTTTTCATTTTTTTTTTTTTTTTCCACCGAATATTCAGTATTGTGGGGCTAAAACAAACCTCATAACTGATAATACATTATTTTCTATCTCATTTCAAGGTCAGTAACCTTCGTTTTGACATTTCCGGGCCTGGCCTGTCTGGGACTGTTTCGGTTATAGTCCGTCCTTTGTCATTGAATACCACTCGCTCATGAACCATCGGCGTCTCCTGACTTGTAAATATTGAATTTAGGATGCTTGAGTATCAATACAGAATCACTGAACTACATAGGATACATATAAGAGGTCGTTAAAATTTATCTTATTGATAAAAGACAACTCAAAGGCGAGTGTGCGTATGGCGAGGCCACCTTGGCAGCCCACGAGAGACAGGTAACCAAGCTTTTAATGTGATTAGTCTGTCCTTTCATCTGTGAGTAGAATATATCAAAAAGTTAACTGCTCTCCTTTGTGGCACCTTAAATGATTCCTCAAAGACCTCACATTTGAGAAAGTCTCTGCACAAACCGGACACATGTACGGACGCTATCTCATGTGAATCCGCTCGTGAGTCCGACAGTGCGTTGATCGAGTGAACCCTTTACCACAAACATTGCATGTATAAGGGCGCTCTCCTGTGTGAATCCGCTCGTGAGTCCGACAGTGCGTTGATCGAATGAACCCTTTACCACAAACATTGCATGTATACGGGCGCTCTCCGGTGTGAATCTGACATTCCGATGCCCAAATGAACCCCTTACCACAAACATTGCATGTATAAGGGCGCTCGCCTGTGTGAATTCTCACGTGCCTCTGAATCGATGTTGAAGAACCGAATCTCTTTTGGCACACCTTGCAGGTTAACTGTTTCTTTCTTGTGTGAATATCAAAATGACTCACGAACATGCTTTTAATTTGCGTTGAACAAGAATATTCAGTGCGTTTGAACTCTTCATCACTGGGAACTTGTCGGTGCCTCTCCTTGTGCTTCTTCAAATCTGCCTTTCTGGTGAAGCTGTGAGAGCACGAGGTGCAGGCGAACTTCTTGATGGGACTCTTCTGTTCTCCTGTGAAGAGCATTCATCAATGTTAAAAAATGACAGCGCCTAGTTTACACTGAATAGAAGCTTAAATAGAATAGAAGTTTACACTGAACCGAACGCACGCACAGAAGCAGGCACACCGCAAACGGGCTCCTTTTATCTATTAGATGCCCAAAACCAAGGACACTGCACAAATTGCTTTAAGATGATAGGACTGATCCAATGGGACAAGTGCAGGTTCTGTAAGGTAGAAACACAAAGCACAAGCCACTTCCGATGCTGATGTAAAAACCTCATGTCAGAACAGCTGTGCACACAAAGGCACAATAAAGTACGTGGAGTAATCCACCGGCACATCTGCAAAAAATTCAATATCCCCGTTTCACAAACCTCATGGAAGCATAATCCAAAAGCAATCATTGAAAATAATAACGTCATGCTCATGTTTGACCTGTTTTTACCATCCACCGTGAACATCGAAAAAAAGCACTGCGACTGGATGTAGCACTCAGGAACAAAAAGGAAAAGACAGCAATGCTAATTGAGGTTTCAGTAACCAGTGAGTTTGGTCTAAATAATGCAGAAATCAAGAAAATTACCAAATATCAAGACCTCAAGAATGAAGTGAAAAGATCCTGGAAGCTGATTAACGCCAAAATTGCACCAGTGATAATTGGGGCAACGGGAATGATAAAGAAGAACCTTGCAGAGATTTAAAACCCATCCATGGGAACATTACCACAAACGATCTGCAGTTGGAGGCTGTATGGAGCTCAGTGACAATCCTGAAAAGAGCCCTTGGAACAAAACTCTGATAACAACAAAACTTCACAACTTAGTCCATGAGTCACGATACTTCGTTTCCTGGGAGGACTCCGTTCCACCTTCTGAAACCCAAATTATGGAGAAAACAATCAGCAACACACAAAGGCACAGATACAGAGACAAATATACACACAACTAGACACACACACACACACACACACAACTAGACACACACACACACACACACAACTAGAGACACACACACACACACACACACACACACACACACACACACAATAGGAATAGTGAGGATAGAAGGGTGAGTGGAATATGAATGAATGAATGAATGATCGTTTTAAGGCAATTTTTCCCTGCTAAAGCAGGGGTTAGCCTTGCAGGCCCCATGACAATCATGGTTCCCTGTTTGAGGCAATGTTTTTAGGGTTGGATGCCCTTCCTGACGCCAACCCTTGGTCACGCTCTTCGATGCGCAGGGATACAGTGTGCCCATTCTTAATCGGGGTACACACCATGATCATTCATCCCAGCAAGCTGGTACTCAATTTGCCGACCTCGGAAGGATGACAGGCTGAATCTACCCCCCTGGCACTAATTCAGCGATCGACCGGGATTCGAACCCAGGATCCTAGGATCCCAAGCCGGCACCCTAACCGCTAAGCCAACACCACCAGGTGAGTGAGTACATCGCAAACAACACACCACCTTTCACACAAAATATGGATATCATATCTTCTTTGAAATGCAAAGCAATTCGTTTACTTTATTACCAGCAAAGAGCGCGTCTTTACGGATGGGAGGAATAGGAAGCAGGACTTAAGAGTTCGTGTTTACTATCACGCTGCTATAAAACCCACAAACAACGTCTTCTCTCTCTGGGATAATGTGGGGGTAATTGGTTATAGATTTAAGGGGTAGATAAAAGACAAGGTAAGTCAGGAGATACATATGGTTTCGGGATAGGTCTTCTTCATTCATATGCAGCAGGCTGTGGGTAGCACCATGAGGTGAGGACATGGCTCTGCCGCTGATGCAGTGCCCCTTGTAGGTGAGGGCAGGATTTGTTATTTGTTCATGGTGCCGACAGCTGAGTTACTCTTCACGAAGGACACCCTGGGCTATTTAACATCCACCAACTAATACCGGTAGATGCGATGCCCCATTTAACGTCCACCCGAGAGAAGGCACACACATTGATGAATGCCCTAGACAACTTAGAGGCGAGTGTGCGTATGTCGAGGCCACCTGTCCGCCCATGAGGGGCAGGTAACCAAGCTGTGAGAAAAATTAGTGCTTTTGTGCAGTCCATCAAGAATAAGGGCTGCATCGGGTTTCAGGGCGATCAGTTGGTAAATCAGTCGAGTTGGGATCCTTATTTTGTGTTCCTAAGTTGGGATCCTAACCCTCCGCCCCTGGGAGCCCACATGATCCAAAATCGAAACTCGAAAAATCGAAGATTGTGCGAGCTACTGTCTTGTATTCATGTGTCAAGTTTCAGAACAATCAGACGGGTGATAAGGGAGGAGTAGAAAAATAGCAAAAAGTTAACTCCCCAAAATGTTACAGCAAAAAGTTAATTAATTTTAAAAAACCATCAGCACGGTGGCTCTTTCACTTGATCAAACTATCCCTGAATCCAAGATGACGATTCGATCATTTTTTAAAGTTAATTATTCTGTATGTCCAAAAAGTAAATTTATAGGTAGAGATAGAAAAGGAAAAGGAAGTGAAGATGGGCAGAGAAATGCAACACGCAGATAAAAAAAGGTGAAGAGCAGACAATGATGGAAACACAAATGGAACAAGAAAAAGAGCAATCAGAGATTGCAGACCCTGGCCAGGACGTATTTTCAGTGGTTTTTAAGGCTTTTGTGTTAAAACAAATATGGCGGCCGAACCACGTGACCGATGACGCCATCATTATTTTTTTTTTCTAAACTAATTTATTCCTAGATTATGCTCAAGAAATTTCATCTTCATCAGATGAAGTTTTGTACTTGTCAAATTATGACGTCATAATGGAGGCACCTATGACATCATCATTAACAAATTTTATTCCCCATGGAGAGTTCTTTACAATGAGCCATGTCTCAATTTTTTCAATGCAGCGCTTTCGGAGATATCGAGGTGCAACGTTTTTCGGTTTTTCCAAGATGGAGGCCGAACCACGTGATCTTTGACGTCATCAATATTATTTTTTTCTCCACCAATTTATGCCTACAGGACGCTCAAGAAATTTCATCTTCATCGGATGAAGTTTTGTACCTGTCGAATCATGACGTCATAATGGAGGCACCTATGACATCATCATGAACATATTTTATTCCCCATGGAGAGTTCTTTTCAATGAGCCATGTCTCAATTTTTTTTATTCAGTGCATTCGGAGATAGAGAGGTGCAAACTTTTTCGGTTTTTCCAAGATGGCGATCGAAACACGTAACCGATGATGTCATAATTATCATTAAAATGTCATCATGTTGGCTGGGTGTGGGTACCTCTCTCACCAGCCATGGCTCCTCAGCAAAGGACTTCTGCGACTCACTGGGACTGACACAATCTGTCAATTTCCCGACCCGGATCTCAGTCAACGGAACATCTTCTCTTCTGGACTTGTTTATGACTAACTTCCCTGAAAATGTCTGCTGCTCTTCTTCTGCTCCGATCGGAACATCTGATCATGTCCTTGTTAAAGTGGACATCTCTCTGACCATCCTCAGGGAGCCTGCTCAGCGTCGACGAGTCTGGCATTTCACTCAGGCCAACTGGCACGGTCTTCAAGCAGCCATCAATCATCTGGACTGGTCTCCCATCTCTACCACCTCTGACATCAACTCATCCTGGGAATTCTTCCAAAGTAAATTGCTCTCTCTCATGCACAGATTTATCCCATCTCGTCTTCAGTTGTCATACCCTTCCTCCCGTCCATGGTACACGGAATCTTGTGGTGAGGCTGTTGCCCAGAAACAACTTGCCTTCGTCTCCTGGAAAGCAAATCCAACGGAAGGAAATCTCATTTCCTTTCACAAAGCCCGAAACAAGTGTGTGTCCACCCTCAGGAGAGCCAGGAAACAATATCTCTCCGTTCTCAAGACCGAACTCTCTTATCTGTCTCCCTCTTCCAAATCCTGGTGGCGTCTGGTCAAATCCGTTTCTGGTGTTTGTTCCCCCTCCATCCCCTCCCTTACCTCAAACGGCTACACAGCTGACTCCGCACGTGAAAAAGCTGAATGCCTCAACTCTGTGTTTGCCTCTAAATCTTGTGTCCCAAACCCATCCCTCTCTGTACCCACCATACCCAGTCGTACCCTGCTGCTCCTGGACTCCGTGTCCTTTCCTCCTGACAAGGTGGAAAAGTTTCTGTCAACCCTCGACTCTGATTCTGCAACTGGACCCGACGGCATCAGCCCACGGGTCCTAAAATCCTGCTCTGCTGCTCTATCTCACCCTCTCTCTGTTCTCTTCACCCTCTCTTTTGCTCAAGGTCAACTGCCATCTGCTTGGAAATCAGCCAACATCACCGCTTTGCACAAAAAAGGTGCAAAAACAGATCCTAGCAACTACAGACCAATCAGCCTTCTCCCAATTATCAGCAAAGTCATGGAATCCATCATTGCTTCTGATATGAAATCTTTCCTCTTCTCCAATGGCTTGATCTCTGATCATCAATTTGGTTTCAGACCAGGTCACTCTACTCTGGACATGCTGCTTCTGCTGTCTCAACAATGGATGGAGGTCCTCAATGCCAAACAGGAAATTAGAGCTGTCTCCCTCGACATATCACGTGCCTTCGACACGGTCTGGCACCCCGCTCTGCTCACCAAACTCTCCTCCTTTGGTATCCATGGAAATCTCCACGCATGGCTGGCGGACTTCCTCTCTAGTCGTCGTCAACGTGTGGCCCTGAATGGGTTTCTCTCATCTCCTCTTCCTGTTCAGGCTGGAGTTCCCCAAGGCAGTGTTCTGGGCCCCGTGCTTTTTCTGGTCTTCATCAATGATCTCTCTGACTCTCTCGAAAATCCTCTCTATCTCTTTGCTGATGACTCCACTCTCTGCCGCTCCATTCCTCTTCCCTCAGATCGGCAGTCTGCTGCCTCCTCACTCTCTGAAGACCTGGACAAAATCACAGACTGGTCAAACAAGTGGAACATGTCTTTCAATCCTGACAAATCTCACACTCTTACTATGTCTCTCCGAAAAGATCGACTGGACAACCCTCCCATCTACTTTCTCAACAATCCTCTCCAAGAAGTTCTGTCGCTCAAGATTTTGGGTCTCACTATCTGCCATGATCTTTCTTGGGAAAACCACATTTCCAAGCTGGCCTCCAAAGCCAGTCGCCGACTGGGCATCCTCCGTCGTGCGAAGTCCTTCCTCGGCACACCTGAGCTCCTCACCACATACAAGGCTTTCATCCGCAGCTCAATGGAATACTGTTCTCCCCTATGGGCCGGTGCTCCTGCCTCACACCTAGCTCGGCTTCACGCTGTTGAAACCAAAGCTTTCAGAATTATTGGAATCTCCCACGATGAAGCTATCTCTGAGGGCCTTTCACTCACTCACCGCAGGCAGGTAGGTGGTCTTTCTGTCTTCTACCGACTCCTCTCCGGCCTTGCACCCCCAGCTCTCTCTGTGCTCTGTCCCCCAAATATTCCTACAGGTCGCACAAGATCTGCCAGCAACCCTCTGATGGTTAAACTGCCGAAATCTCGGCTCTCCGCTCACCTTCACTCTTTCATTCCTCTTTTCTCCCGCCTCTGGAACAAACTCCCTCACTCCCTTCAATCCCACTCCTCCCTCCAGGTCTTTAAAACAGCTGTTCACCACCATCTCTTATCTTCCCCCATCCAAAACCTTGATCTTTTCTACCCCCGCTAATTCACCCCAGATCCACCTTGTTTGAAATTCCAACTTCTTTCCTGGAAGTCCTGGCAGTGTCCATATGTTTTATACCTCTCCCACTGCCCCCTTCCCACGCCCCCCCCCCCCAAAGCCCTCGCCCTCTCTCAGATCTCTCGATGTCTCCATGTCTCTCGGTCCCTGCTCTCAAATGTTGTGTTTGTGTCCTTCCCCCTCTCTCCCCATCTTGTCTACCGCTCCCTATGTTATATGTTTTATGTGTCGGTTTGTCTTTCTGTGTGATTAATGTTCGCTCTTTCACGAGCCTCGATATTGTATACAAAAAAAAAAAAAAAAAAAAAAAAAAAAAAAAACATTCTACAGGTGGAGTTGCACCTATGGAGAAAATTTTCTGTCAATCGGACCAACGGTTGCAGAGAAAATCATATTTATTCTGTGTGGACAAACAAACAAATGAAAAATCGGTCAGAGACCGAGGACTTGCCGGAATGTACTTTTTATCGGCCATTTTGGACAAATATGGCGGCCGAAGCACTTGACCAATGACATCATCATTAACATATTTTATTCCCCATGGAGAGTTCTTTACAATGAGCCATGTCTCAATTTTTTCTATTCAGCACTTTCAGAGATAGAGGTGCAAAGCTTTTTTGTTTTTCCAAGATGGTGGCCGAACCACGTGACCGATGACGTCATCTATTGGGCACAGTCGATTCCAGGGCAAGACAAATATGTGTGTAAAGTTTGGCGATTCTACGTGCAACGGTGTAGACGTAGTGGTGCACACAGACAGACAGACAGACAAACCAACCGATCAACATACTTGCCGGAATCTTTTCCGGCAAGTAACAAACAGACTCAAATGCAATACCCTCTCCTCTGGCGAAGGTAACAAGAAAGAGCAATCAGAGATTGCAGACCCTGGCCAGGACGTATTTTCAGTGGTTTTTAAGGCTTTTGTGTTAAAATAAATATGGCGGCCGAACCACGTGACCAATGACGTCATTGTTATTCTTTTTCTCCACCAATGTATGCCCAGAGGATGCTCAAGAAATTTTTATCTTGATCGGATAACGTTTTCTACCTGTCAAATTATGATGTCATAATGGAGGCACTATGACATCATCATTACCATATGTTATTCCACATGGAGAGCTCTTTACAATGAGCCATGTCTCAATTTTTTCTTTGCAGCGCTTTCAGAGATATGGAGGTGCATTTTTTTGGGTTTTTCCAAGATGGCGGCCTCACCACATGACCTGTGACGTCCTAATTATAATTTATAAATTCTACAGGTGGAGATGCACCTACGGTGAAAATTTCCTGTCAATCGGACCAACGGTTGCAGAGAAAATAATATTTATTCTGTGCTGACAAACAAAGACACACAGACAGACAGACAGACAGACAAACAAATGAAAATTCACTCATAGAGCAACACTTGGGCAAAACAGAATAAAGTAAAATGGCACTCAGTGGAGCATCCTTTTGACCTCAAAAATAATTTGTGGTAGAATTCAGTGACCTGATATGCAAATTGTCTTCAAAGTTTAAGTTAATCGGATGAAAATTAACAATTTTAGAAATGTGGCCCATGTTGACCTTTTGACCTTTGTTTACCTCAAAAATAGATGGTGGTTGGTTCCAGTAAGCCGATATGCAAATCCTATTCAGATTTCAAGTCAATCGGATGAAAATTGAGGATTTTAGAAATCCGAAAGAAGTGGTTCACCTTTGGCCGATGTTGACCTTTTGGCCCATGTTGATCTCAAAAAGAGTTGGTGGTTGAATTCAGTTGGCTGATATGAAAATCCCATTCAAATTCCAAGTCAATCAGATGAAAATTGAGGATTTTAGTAATTTTTAAAAAGTGGTTAACCTTTGGCCTATGTTGACCTTATGACCTATGTTGATCTCAAAAATAGTTGGTAATTGAATTCAGTTAGCTGATTTGTAAATCCCATTAAATTTTCAAGTCAATCTGATGAAAATAGATTTTAGATATTTGAAATGGTTGTTGACCTTTGGCCTATGTTGACCTTATGACCTATGTTGATCCCAAAAATAGTTGGTGGTGAATTCAGTCAGCCGATATGAAAATCCTTATCAAATTTCAAATCAATCGGATGAAAATTGAGGATTTTAGAAATTTGAAATTGCTGTTGACTTTTGGCCCATGTTGCTCTTTTAGCCTATGGTGATCTCAAAAATAGTTGGACCAATTCAGTTTGCTGATATGTAAATCCCATTCAAATTTCAAGTGAATCGGATGAAAATGCAGATTTTGGAAATTTGAAATTGTTGTTGACCTTTGGTCTCTGTTGACCTTTTGGCCGATGCTGAACTCAAAAATAGTTAGTGGTTGAATTAAGTTAGCTGAAATGAAAATCCTATTCAAATTTCAAGTCAATCTGATGAAAATTAAGGATTTTAGAAATTTGAAAAAAGTGGTTGACCTTTTGGCCTATGGTGATTTCAAAAATTGTTGGTGGTTGAATTCAGTTATCCGATGTGAAAATCACATTCAAATTCCAAGTCAATCGGATGAAAATTGAGAATTTTAGAAATTTGAAAAAAGTGGTTGACCTTTGGCCTTTTTGACCTTTTGGCCTATACTGATCTCTAAATAGTTGGTGGTTGAATTCAGTTAGCCTATGTGTAAATCCTCTTCAAATTTCAATTCAATTGGAAGAAAATTGAGAATTTTAGGTATTCAAAAAAAAGTGGTTGACCTTTGGCCTATGTTGACCTTTTGGCCGACGCTGATCTCAAAAATAGTTTGTGGTTGAATTCAGTTAGCCGATATGTAAATCCTATTCAAATTTCTAGACAATAGGATTAAAATTGAGGATTTTAGAAATTTGAAAAAAAGTGGTTGACCTTTGGCCTCTATTGACCTTTTGATCGAAAAATATATAGGATTTTGTGGGACCACAAACTATCATTTGGTGAAGTTTCGTGAAGATCGGTTTCAAATGGTGACCTATCGGCAAGTATAATTGAGCGGACAGACAAACAAAACACACAAACCGGAGTGATGAACATATTTGCAAAAATAAATTTTTAAGAGGTAAAAAAATTATTCTTTTTGCCAAGTTACAAACGGACAAATGCAATACCCTCTCCTCTGGCGAGGGTAAAAAGAAAGAAAATGAACGTGAGGAACGAGTGAATATTAAGGAAATAATTATTCTATCACATATAAAATGCATGTTGTTGTTGTGTTGTATATGGATGCTATCATATGCTTCTATCATATATCATATATCATATATGTCCCGGTGTGTACCCTGGTTTAGAATAGGTACACCGTATCCCTGCGTGTCGTAAGAGGCGACTGGAAGAGGCGACGAAGAGGGTTGGCGTCAGGAAGGGCATCCGGCCTAAAAACATTGCCTCAAAAAAAAGAGAACCATGACAATTACAAATACATATGGGCAGGGTACAGCCCGAAGTGGAGATCGGTTTCTGAGGTTTGGGACATGGAATGTAGGGACAATGACGGAGATCAGGAGAAGTGGTGGAAGTATTGATCAGAAGAAGAGTGGACATATGTTGTGTGCAAGAGACGAGACGGAAGGGAAGTGGTGTGAGATGGTGAAGGGTGGGCAGGGACAGAAATACAAGTTTGTGTGGCAAGGGTGCCCGGAGAGCGTGAATGGTGTTGGTGTCCTGTTTTCTGAGGAGTTTTTAGACAGTGTGGTGAGTGTGACTAGAGTGAGTGATAGGTTGATGATGGTGAAATTGATGATTGGAATGCTCTTGGTGAACGTCATCTCGGGATATGCTCCGCAGGTTGGTCGGAGCGATTAAGAGAAGGACAAGTTCTGGTGTGCGATAGAGAAGCTGATGGAAAACGTGAAAGATGAGGAAGTTGTTGTGGTAGGAGGAGACCTAAATGGACATGTGGGCCGGAATATGGACGGTTTTGAGGGAGTTCATGGGGGTTACGGATATGGTGTGAGAAATGGAGAAGGTGAAAGGATTTTGGAGTTTGCTGATGGAGCTGATTTGTTGATTTGTAATACTCAGTGCCAGAAAGAGGATAATAAGCTTGTTACATACACGTCAGGTGGATCGACGACAACCGTTGACGACCTGATGGTGCATAGGCGAGATAGGGGGCACCTCCGGGACACAAAGGTGATCCTGGGGGAAGAGGCTGTTTCACAGCACCACTTGGTTGTCTGCGACATAAGGGTGAAAGGTGCGAGGAGAGCTCGGCGGGTGAAGTACCAACCGAGAATGAAGGTGTGGAGGTTCAAAGAGGTGACAGTAAGGCAGGCATTAAAAGAGAGGCTGAGTAGGGTAGAGGATGATGTGGTTGAGCTTGAAAGTGGTTGGATGTCAATGAAAGATAGTCTGTTGGGAGCCGTTGGTGAGGTATGTGGATGGACAAAAGGACCACCGAGGCACTCGGAAACATGGTGGTGGGATGATGAAGTTGGAAAGAGGATTGACGAGAAGAGGAAGAAGTTCAAGGAGTGGCAGAAGGCGAGGGGTACGGGAGCCGAAAAAGCAAAGCATGAAATTTATAAGGCAGCCAAGAAGGCTGCAAAGAACGAGGTAGTAAAGGCGCAGGAGGCATGCAGGAAAATGTTCGGAGAACGCTTGGATTTGGAAGAGGGTCAGAGAGCAGTATTCAGGATTGCAAAGCAGATAGCGAAAGAGAGGTGTGATGTGATGGGGGTGAGTTGCTTGAAGGATGAAGTGGGACAAATCGTTGTGGACCGAGATGGAATTAAAGGAAGATGGAAAAGATATATGGAAATGCTGGTGAATACAGAGAATGAATGGGATGGCAACATAGAGAGAAACCCAGTTTTAGGACCGGCAGAGAAGATAACTGAGAAGGAAGTTGAGGAAGCGATAAAATCAATGAAGAGTAGAAAAGCGGGAGGGCCGACGGGAGTTGTGGGAGTTATGTTGAAGGCAGCGGGAAATTGGGGTGTGAAGAGAATGACAGAGATCTGCAATCTGGTGGTAAAAGAAGGCCGCATTCCAGTGGTTTGGGAACTGAGTACACTTGTCCCTAACAAGGGGAAAGGTGACCCTCTGGAGTGTGCCTCATACCGAGCGATAAAGTTATTGGAGCATGGAATGAAGGTATTGGAAATGGTGTTGGAGAGGAGGATAAGGAAGAAGGTGAAGATCGACGAAATGCAGTTTGGATTTATGCCAGGAAGAGGAACGACAGATGCGCTCTTTATTGTGAGGCAGTTGCAGGAGAAGTACATGGAGAAGAGGAAGAGGTTGTTTCTTGGGTTTGTTGATCTCGAGAAAGCATTTGATAGGGTTCCACGCAAAGTATTGACATGGGCTTTGAGGAAGTTAGGAGTGCAGGAATGGTTGATCAGAGTAGTGATGGCAATGTACAAAAGAGCACGCACAGCTGTAAGGACGAAGGACGGGAACAGTGGTGAGTTTGAGGTGAAGGTGGAAGTGCATCAGGGGTCGGTACTAAGTCCACTACTATTTGTAGCTGTGATGGAGGTGCTGGCTCAGAACGTAAAGGAGTGTTTACCATGGGAGTTGTTGTATGCAGATGATCTGGTGTTGATTGTGGAAAGTATGGATGGACTGAAGGAAAAGATGAATAAGTGGAAGGAATGTATGGAGACAAAAGGTCTGAAGGTGAATATCAGAAAGACGAAGGTGATGGCAAGTGGTAAAGCATGTGTTGAGGTGGAAAGAACTGGGAGGTGGCCATGTGCTGTGTGCAGGAAGGGTGTCGGAGTGAACTCCATTCATTGTACAATGTGCGCTGAGTGGGTTCGTCAAAAATGCAGTGGCCTGAGAGGGTCATTAACCTTATCGTACCCGCTGTCGACTTTAGTCGTCACGGCCATACTCAACTTTCTGACATGAATTTCACCATTCATATAACTGCATGACACAGCTGGAAGTGGCTGGTCCTCATGAGCAGCGCTCGCTTTAGTGGAACGGGTCCGATAGGGTTAACCAGTGTGGCAGCTACATTCAAATGTAAGGTGTGCACAGGGGGAGCTGCAGATGGAGGAAATGTTGAGTTGGATCTTGGAGACGGCATGAAGCTGGAAGGTGTGAAAACATTTCGCTACCTCGGAGACTTGCTGAATGGAGAAGGTGGATCAGACTCGGCAACGGTTGCTGGAGTGAGATGTGCATGGAAGACGTTTTGGGAACTGAGTGGCATGCTGATGAGGAAGGGAGTGTGGTTGAAGCTAAAGGGATTAGGTGCTAAAGGGATAAAGGTGTATGCTGCATGTGTGAGAAGTGTTATGATTTATGGGAGCGAGACATAGGTAATGAACGTAGAGCAGCAACGAAGGCTGGAAAGGGAGGAAATGCGAATGGTTCGGTGGATGTGCGGAGTATCGTTGAGAGAGAGGAAGACAAATGATGAATTGCGAAAGATGATCGGAATAGAGCCTGTGATTGATGCTGTGAAGAGGAAAACGGTTGAGATGGTTTGGTCATGTGTTGAGGAAGGATGAAAGTGACTGGTTGAGAAGAGTGATGGAAATGAATGCAGAAGTAGAGGACGGGGAAAACCGAGAAAGACTTGGCTAAAGATGGTGGAAGAAGAAGTACGGGCAAGAGGGTTAATAAGGAGAGATGCAGAAAATAGGGCAAAATGGAGAAGATTGTCATGGGGACCGCAAGGCTAACCCCCACTCCAGCAGGGAAAATGGCCTTAAAATGCATGTTGTTGTTGTTGTTGTATATGGATGCATTGTGTGTGTGTGTGTGTGTGTGTGTGTGTGTGTGTGTGTGTGTGTGTGTGTGTGTGTGTGTGTGTGTGTGTGTGTGTGTGTCGTACTTTTTGTGTCTTAATTTCATACCATCGAAATGTACTTTATTTATTGAAATGGCCGCTTCGACTTATGAAGACCCTCAAGATCCCAAAGTTCCCAAAAGACCTCACCCTCCCCCCCCCCCCTCCCCCCCTCCAAGTCAGGCAGGCAGGTATGCTCTATGGAGGTAAAGACCAATACAAATTTGGTGCAATGGATCAACAGGCTCCTAGTAGTGGAGTGGCTTATGGAAATGATCGTGACACGCTGGCCCAAAGCACTACATTTGGCACAGTTATACTTTAGGACCATACAAAACTTTTGAGGGGCTGCCCGATTTTCGAGGCCCAGGTCAAGGTCAGGTCAAGGTCAAAGGTCAAATTATGTGTTTGTCACGTTTTTGCCATATCCAGCTCATAGCTGTCATCAAAACATTATCTCAGTGTCTAAATAATCATTTTTAAGGACAAGGAATCCATTTGTATTATGGAAAATATCCTCAGGTGCTGCCATATTGTATTTCAAGGTCAGGTGAAGGTCAAAGGTCAAATTATGTGTTGGTCATTTTTGCATCGGTGTTTTTGACGTACATCGATACGCTGAGGGAGGATACTGGATTGGCCAGTACAGAGGAGGTCGCGGCCTGCATGACTTATGCTTCACAATTTCCGCGACAGAGACAGTCCTGTGCATGGCAGTCCTGGGTTCCTGCACGTGCAATTCTTTGAACAAGTGGGTGTCGCCTTACATCCGCACTTGAGTAGTTCTCTACAACTAAGAGCAGCAGCTGACAGGGTTGTCCAGGTTGGACGTCACCCGGTATCTGCTTTGGTCCACCCAAAGCCATCTGGATTTGGTGCAGCTAGGATGGGCTTCAGACTCTCTCTCTCCAAATGCTGGCTTGGTACAGGCATCGATTTACATGCTGGAGCAGTGCGTTCTGAGTTGGAGGAAGCTTCTCCATCATCTTCACTCTCCTTGGGAATAGCTCCTGTCGAAGGTCATTCACATTGACATGTGGGGTTGTGTTGTCGTACATGATACAGGTAAACCGCTCGATCACATTGAATGCTGGAGATGTAATCACCTGTGGAACAAACACAGTCAGGGACGTAATGGTGAATCCTTCTGTGGCTGTCGGGTAAGCTTTCCATGCCTTCCAAGCTGACTTTTTGCCTTTACCACTGAATTGGGATGTTACATCAGAGCCAGAGAATGCATGGAAAAACGGCAGAGCACGAGCTTTGTCTTCCCCAAGTTCCTGGCAGATTGAGTTGACATGGTAATAGCGGAAGTGTTTACCAGTACCAAAGCCAACCCATAGTTGCATACCTGGATGGTGCTGCACAAGATCATGAAACACTCCCACCAGAATCACAATCACGTCTGTGTCTACGGTTCTGATGAGAACAGTAGTCGCCCCTTCCCTTAGCCTTAGGGCATCGTTTACATGAAGACATATTCTACTGTCTGCTTCTTCGTGATCACTCTCTCCCATTGTGATGTTAGCCTGATTCGATTGGACTCGTGAACCAGATGTAATGTAAACCTGTTTGGTAAGCGGATAGTCGTGTTTGACTACGTCCTCCGTCAGCAGTGCGAAAAGCTCCTCCTTGTTGGTAGGACCCTGTAGAAAGCCAGCGAAGTTACTTGGTAACTTCGTATTGCGGGATACCTTTCTACGTAATCCTTTCCCTCGTTTCTCTCGAGTTGTGGCTTTGAGGCTGTCGAGTCGGTAAGTGTCCCAAACAATGTCCATCCTGGAACAGCCTTGAAGTTGCCTTTCTATCCAGGGGATGAAGATATTGTCACTGTATTCGCCGAACGTAGAAGTGTTTTCTTGTGGCAGGGCATGTACAATGGCAGCACCATCAACCACTTTGGCGTCAAAATAAGTGGGTGTTTCTGGCTGGACACTTGCATCAATGCAATGCAATAGCTCTGATTTATTGCTTGGTAGTCGGAGTCTCCCATGCAAAGATGGTGCTGGCGGCCACGGGTGGTTTTCATGTTTAAAGAACACCTCCAGTTTGGTATTACGGACTTGGGCAGCGACGAACAGCTGACTGAACAGATTGCAGTCACTCTTTATTTCCTCGAATTGCTTTTTCGCTTTTGATTTCATGGTAGTGGAATGTGGACGTTTAAATAGAGGAAGTTGGTTTTTATTGATGGCCACATAAATTGATTCATGTCTTTCAACCAGCACTGCCTTGACGTACTTGGAATACTGGTCATTACCCAAAGTTTCCATCGTGTGCAGTGCTTGGACAACCATATCATCCACACAATCATGTTTGTCCCGGGTCATGAGTTCCTTTGATGTCTCCATGAATGGATTCCCCATTGTCACTATGGCATCGCACATATCGTTAACCTGCTTCTGGAACGTTTTCTGAATCGAATGTCCCTGGATGTGACTTTGGGAGGGTTGCTCTGACGAGTGATATAATTCGTGAAACTCTGTGAGGATTCTGGCTTGCTCAGGACCTGCCACCACCTGGTGGAACTTCCCATAATAGTAATGGATTCATTGACTAAATATGTTGGTTATGTGACTAAGACCAAGTTTTTTAGGTTATATACAAGCTGGATATTGCAAAAACATGACAGACACATAATTTGACCTTTGACCTTGACCTGGGCCTCTAAAATCGGGCAGCCCCCTCAAAAGTTTTGTCTGGTCCTAAAGTAGAACTGTGCCAAATTTGGTCCTTTGGGCCATTGTGTCACGATATCATTTAAATTTGGACTTTAGCCACCCCACTCTAGTGAGGATAACAATGAAATAGCCCTCCGACATTTTAATTATATTTGGCCATGAAAAATAAGAACTTTCACCCATGTTGATCTTCTTTTTTTCATATTTTGCCACCAGATCATCATGCAATCATGTGATATTCATTATTTCCTCTGAACCGCCCAATTCACGTAGATGGAAACAAAATGGCAGACGCGGCCCATGTGACCAGAACCTTTCGGACATGCCACGTCGGGACTCTACATACAGGAACTCCAGTAGGGGGTGGTGAATGTAAAGGGGAGGAGGGTGAATGGTTTGCTCCATTTGCACACAGTACCGTAGTACGTAATATATGAATGAACATTGACATTCAAGATTCATCTGATAAATATTTCCATCAGGACTTTGACAACCTCAGAATGGAGTTTCCAAATGTAGGTTTATGTATATGACGGTTTTAAATAAAGTTTAACACAAAATGTCCATAATTGTTACAACTCACCATCCTCCAGGTCTCTTCTGGCATCTTCAGGAACAACCGAGCCCGATTCTTCGACCTTGATGCGCATGTCTCCAGTCGGTCGTCCCGTCTCCAGGGCGACGGTCCATCCCGATCCTCGCCCCGCACGGCACGTCTCCATGTACCGACAGAGCTCCACGTACATGGTGAAGGTGAACTTTCGTGTGGCCAAAGCACAGAGTCGATCCCTCACCGGGGCGGGCTCGGCTCGGGCACAGAGAGCTCCGAAGATCTCGATCCCCAACCCCATGACAACAGCTCGGAGAGACTCCTCTGATAAACCCTGGATCTTCAGCCAGGCCGGGACAAGACCGAGGCCGCTCCGAGCTCTCACAGACTCCATTGTGCATGAGGATCTCACATCGAGAGATTCAAAATAAATAAATAAATCGCACGTGTTTCACCTTCAACATGTCGGAGATCTTCACTTCAAGAGCTTCGCGTTGCTGCTGCGGATCGTGGTGGGGGTCGATTTTTGAAATGTGCACCCATTGGTCGATCAGCCGCCTGACCACACCCACATATGTCTCTTAACTTCACCGACCCAAGGCCGAGACGAAATGATAAAGCCTCCATCCTGTTTCCAAGTTTTTATGGCCGAGGCCTTTTTTATTCTAAAAAAAGGTAAAAAAAACACGCTCAAAATACAATCAATAAACCCATCACCATCACCACCACACAAGAACCCAGAAAAATCAAAAACCAAGAAATCAAAAGCCAGGAAACAAGATATCAAACAAAAAATAGGAACTCAAAGAGAAAAAGCAAACCAAAATATCAAGAAAACGCAAGAAAACAAGGTTCAAAGACCAAAATGAAAATCAAATCAAATTCAATAAACCATAAATCATAAAAACCAAAGTCCGTCATCCCTATCCCAAACCCCCAAAAACCCCCCTCCCACCCCAGGCAGCAGACACCTAACTCTAACTAACCAAAGGGGAGGGAGAAAGGAAAGAAGACCCTATCTCGCCTCCCACCCCCCCCCCCCCCCCGAAAACAACCAAAGAAGGGACACCTTAAAACAATAAGGGTCAAGGGGCCTTTTTTCCTTTGCATACCGAAATCAACAACCGGCTGCTAACCGCAGCCGGGAACATGCAGCCACAAACACGTTGAGGGCTCGACCCACCGCTGGAAATAATAATGAAAGAAAATAAAAATCAAACCAAGGCAAAATCAACATAAAACAAAAGGAAACCCAACTGCCCCCACCCTCCCCAGGCCGCGCCCGGGAGGGCCCACCCGGAAGATGCCCCACAAGGAAGGCCCCGGCTCCCTGAGCTGCCCACGAGGCGTGAGTGTCCCAATGAGAATCACCGCCCGACAGGGCCCGCAAGCACACCTGCCGGAGCACCCCCAACCTTTCCAAGCCCGGGCGGCAAGCTCGGTCAGGGACTACGGCTGCACATGACTGTCGCCCGCACATTTGGAAGTAACCTCCCGTGGGACCCCCCCCCTTCACCACGGAAAATCCCGGCCGTATTCTCCGCTCCAGGGAGGGCTTTACGACACACCTGACGCATCGTTGCGGCCAGCACCCCGCCCCGTCGCTCGCAGGCTGTCGCCAAGCCTGTACCTTTGGAGGCAGGATTGGGCCATGCCCCATATCTGCCCAGGATCCAACCATACCCTGGTATAGAAACCTCTGGTTCTCACTCGCCACAAGACGGTCTTGATTATACAGACCGTTCTCCAGGCCTGCCTCCATTTGCGGACAGGCACTGGTTGTGGTAGGAGCCCGCTAAACGCAAAGACGTCCCGTCTGACCATCACCAGCCAAGGCACATAGCATTCGAGGAGGCCAGCCGCAAGCGACCAGACCCCCTCGGCGACAGGGCAGTCCCAAAGGACATGCCTGACGGTTTCGTCCCCTGTGCATCGGGGTCGGGGACACTGGACCGACACGTTCAGGCCCCTCTGGAACTGAAACACCCGGACCGGAAGACACTCATGGGCGGCTTGCCACGCGACGTCCTTCTGGTCGTTGGCGAGACAGCAAGCCGAAACGTTCTCCCAAACATTTCTCGCCGTACGTTCTGCGAGAGGCCTTCCGCGAAGGATACGCACCTCCCGCAGCACCTCCCTTGGGCGCAAGTGATCCAGGACCCGAGACAACTGCCAACCGATGGGCCGACAGGTCAACAGGCCCTGCTCCCGGGCGAACCCCTCAAACATCCGGAAATGCCCCGGACACGACCCGGAAAAAGGCCGAGACAGCGGGAGGGACCGCCCTTCCAACCGCGCGACGGACGGCCCCAGAAAGAAAAACAGAAAGTCCCACGCCAGCCAGCGACCCAGGTCCTCAGACACGAATAACTCCATGAGAGTACACGCAAACGCAGACATACATACAAACACCGGGCAGGGGACACCCTTCCCACCCAAGGACGGGCTCATCTTCACGACCCTCCTACTCCTGCGCTCTGCTCGGGTACCCCAGAAGAAAGTGAAAATTATTCCTTCTAGAGCCCGTCCCACCGCAGGAGGAGGTGGGGAGATTCTCGCCAAATACAACAACTTACCGATCAAAACATTCTTGATAACTAAATTTCGCCCCTCCATGGTTAGGCGATGAGACCGCCAAGAAGCGACCTCCAATTCCAATCCCCCAATGACCGTTCGCCAGTTCTCAGCGGCCACGCCGCCTGGGTCAAAGCAGACCCCGAGGATCTTTAATCGATCTCTCCGCTCCGTGTACGGGCAAGGGGGGCCGGAGCCCGTCCTGTGCCGACCAAAGTGCATGACCTCACTCTTCTGAGGATTGATTTTAGAAGAGGAGGCCAACCCAAAACGCTCGCAGAGACCCACCAGTCTGCACATGGCGACTGCATCGGTGACGAACACCGACACGTCGTCCATGTACAGACTCACCTTTAGGCGCTCCCCATGGGTTCCGGGAATCCACAACCCAGGGAAGGATGGGTCCGCTCGCAGTGCACAAGCAAACGGTTCAATACAAAGGACAAAAAGGACTGGTGACATTGGGCAGCCCTGCCTGACCCCAGAAGCGACTGGGAAGGCTCCCGAGAGATGTCCGTTGACCAGAACACGGGCTTCAACGTCCCTATACATCAGGTCCACCCAATGCATCAAATTTGGCCCAAAGCCAAAACGGTCCAAAACGGCCATCATGTATTGATGTGACACTCTGTCGAAAGCCTTCTCCTGGTCCAAACTGACTATGCTCAGTGGGAGGCCTCTCTCCTCCGCTAGCTGGATTGCCTCTCGAACCAGGCCCAGGCTGTCGGACACTCTGCGTCCCGGAACAGCACAAGTCTGGTCCGGGTGCACGAGGTCCACCATGACACCGTGCACCCTCTTAGACAGCACCTTTGTTAGTATTTTGTAGTCGACATTCAACAAAGTGATCGGGCGCCAGTTGGACAGATCCTCCCGATCACCCTTCTTGTGCACGAGGTTTACGACGCCCCGGCGCATCGAATCTGGAAGCCTCGCAGAGGTGGCTAGCTCCCTCACTACCTGCAGATAGTCCTCGCCAAGGACGTGCCAAAGGCGGCGATAAAACTCCACGGGCAGGCCGTCGTCACCCGGGGTTTTATTCGCGGCCAAATCCCTAACAGCGGAGGTCAATTCCTCCAGGCTCACCGGCTCCTCCAACCGCTCCCGCTGTTCGGGGCTCAAAAGATTCCTCAGATGGCCGAGAACGTCGGCCATCTGGATTTGGTCAACCGGTCATTTTTCAAAAAGCCTGGAGTAATAGTCCTCCACTGCTTCGGTAATTTGGTCCGGATCCGAAACACGGCCTCCCCCCACATTAACCTGGGCCAAACCGCCCCTCCGCCTGGCACATCGTTGAAAGAAGAATCTGGTACACCTTTCGTTCCACTCCAATGCCTGCACCTTGCTCCGGAAGATGACGGCCCTCGCCCTGGCTTCGAGGAGGCTAAAAATCCTCCCCTTCACCCGGCGGATTTTCTCTGACACGTCCCTCCCTTCGCAAAGTTTCTTATGCAGGCGCTGGAGGTACGCCTGCATGCGCTTCAAACGCTCTCGTTTCCCCGCGGCCCTCATTCGCCCGGCCGTTCGGAAAAACCCTATGGTCCTACGTTTCACCTCCTCCCACCAGGCTGCCGAGGTAGGGAAGAGGCACCTGACCGTTTCCCACTCCCTATACTTCCGAACGTAGGCACGCACTAAACTGTCATCCTGCAAAAGGTGACAGTTAAGCTTCCAGAGTCCAAAACACCGGGGACGCACCCCATTTAATTCAATACCCAGAGACAAACGACAGTGATCTGAAAATGCCACCGCGTGAAGTACCAGGTCCGGGTCGCCAAAATTTGGTGTCAAAAGAATGTAATCAATCCTAGCCCGACTGGTACCAGCCGCATCGGTCCGGGTGACCTCATTCCTTTCCGCACCCGTGTCCCTCAACCTAAAATCCTGAACAAGCCCTTTAAGGGCCCGCGCCGATGACTCCAGGGGCAACCTGTCCAAACTTATATTAAAATCTCCCCCGACGATCACGGGGCCTGAGGTGGAGAGGAGGGGCCCCAACTGGCGCAGGAGCTCCACTCTTTCTCCCACCGTCGTTGGAGCGTACACATTGACCAAGGTCAGTGGGGTCGAGGAAACCACCACCCTGAGCACGGCCAATCGCCCCGGGATAATTTCTTCTAAACTAAGGACCTCGACATTCGGGCTCTTAATAAGGAACCCTAATCCTGCCGCCCTATTAATGTAGCTGCCGGACCAATACGACTCTCCGTACCGCCAATTTGCACGGAGGTATCCATACTCACCGTGCGGAATATGGCATTCCTGCAACAGGCAGACATCCCATTCAAAATTGCGCAGTTCTTCAAAAATAGCGATCCTCCGGACCGTGGTACGGACTCCCCGTACATTTAAACTCGTTAGTTTAAAGCTCATAGGTGTTAGTGTATTAATCACCAACACGAGTGCAAACCACGAAAGGGGAGTCATAGGACTTATGAAGCTCCTCCCTCCTTGCCAAGACGCGACGAGCTACCATTCTTCCTCCCCCTGCGGTTCTTCCCGCAGCCGGGAGCCACGAGGGTGCCCGGGAGCCAGTCCCCATCTATGCAGACATTCTCCCCGGGTAGCAGGGAGAGGTCCTCCTGCTCGGGGGTCAAATAAATTACCCCCCCTCGCCCGCCACCCGGGGAAGAAAGCCACCAGTCCTCCTCGAGCAAACCCTCCTTGAGGCCCATGGCCACAGCTGCCCCCGGAGGAGGGGTGAGGTCAACGGGTGGGGAACGACTCACGGGGGAACGGGAACGTGAGCGTTCAGGGGAAGACGGCATTTGGGGCCTCCCCCGGAGACCTGCTGCGGCCAACCCCGACTGCGCCCCACCCCTACCACGAGCAGGCGATCCCCCAGGCCTGGATGGGTCGCTTGATGCACGGGGGGCTCTGCGCCCCACAGGGGTTTTCTTCTTTGATGTTCTTGTGTTCTTTCCCTGTGGGGCTTTGCCCAGAGGAGCTTTTCCTTTGTCCTGGCCCCTCCTCCGACGCTTCTTCTCGGTCCAATGACCCGGGTCACTATGCTCATAGCCGGAGGAGGAGCCATCACTTCCAGCCTCCGGCAGCGGGGTTTCTGGCACCGAGGATGTTTCTTCTGACCCCGCCACCGGAGCCACCATTCCTCGTGCATCCTCCCCTCCCACCGCAATCCGGTCCGACCTGCCGCCGATGTCGATGACGAACGACTTGTCGTCCCGTCGCAGGACCCGGAAGGGCCCATCGTAGGGCGGCCGGAGTGGCCCCCGATGTGCGTCATGACGCACAAAAACGTACTCCGCTGTGCGAAGCGCTGGGGGGACGTAGGACTGGGGGTCACCGTGGTGGGATGTTGGCACGGGGGCAAACCGTCGGGCGGCCTCCTGGAGGTCCGAGCGCTGGTGAGCTGCGGACCAGGGACTGGTAGCGTCAGGCGCGAATTCGCCCGGGACGCGTAGCGCCTGGCCGTAGACGAGCTCGGCGGTGGATTCCCGGAGGTCCTCCTTGGGGGCCGTGCGGAGGCCCAAAAGGACCCACGGCAGCCGGTCGGCCCAACCGCCGTCTTGAAGGCCGGCCATGAGCGCGGCCTTCATGGAGCGGTGGAATCGCTCACACAACCCGTTGCCTTGGGGGTGGTAGGCCGTAGTACGGTGGAGCTTGACCCCCAGGTTGTGGGCGACCGCGCCCCACAGCTCGGAGGTGAACTGCGGTCGGCGTTCTGACGAGATGTCCGCCGGTGCGCCGAAGCGGGAGACCCAGGTGGCGATGAAAGCCTGCGCCATGTCGGCGGTGGTGGTGGAGACGAGGGGAAGGCCTCCGGCCACCTGGTGGTCCTGTCCACCATGGTGAGCAGGTGTGTGAACCCCCGTGACGGGGGGAGGGGGCCCACCAGATCCACGTTGACGTGGTCGAAACGTCGTTCGGGCATGGTGAAAGGTGCCAGCGGGGCCTGGGTGTGTCGGTGGACCTTGGCCTGTTGACAGGTTGTGCAGGTGCTGGTCCAATCGCGGACGTCCCGTCGAAGGCCGTGCCAGACGAATCGCGCCGACACCAGCTTCTGGGAAGCTTTCCGGCCCGGGTGGGAAAGGCCGTGGAGGGAGGCGAAGATGCGGCGTTGCCAGGTGACGGGCACGATGGGGCGAGGCTGGCCTTGGGAGACGTCGCAGAGCAGGACAGTGTCCGCGAAGGGGATGTCGGCCAGGCGGAGGCCCGTGTCCGCCGCCCGGAGGGCTTGCACCATGGTGTCGGTGGTTTGGTCCGCCGCCATAAGCGCGAAGTCCACACCGAGGTGGACCGCGTTCGCGCTGGCCCGAGAAAGACAGTCGGCCACGGCATTGTTTTTGCCGGCGACGTGCCGGATGTCCGTGGTAAACTCCGACACGGCGGAGAGGTGGCGCTGTTGGCGGGCCGACCACGGCTCCGTGACCTTGGCCATTGCGTAAACCAACGGCTTGTGGTCGACGAACGCCGTGAAGGGTCGGTCCTCCAGGAGGTGGCGGAAATGGCGAATGGCCAGGTGTAGACCGAGGAGCTCACGGTCAAACGTGCTGTATTTGAGCTCGTTCGGCCGGAGCTGCCGGCTGAAAAAAGCGAGTGGCTGCCAAACCCCGCTCACCCATTGCTCATGTACGGCGCCCACCGCGTAGTCGGAGGGATCCGTGGTGAGGGCGATGGGAGCATTGAGCACCGTTTGAGCGAGCAGTGTTGCGTCGGCGAGAGCCCACTTTGAGCTTTGGAAGGCCGCGTCCATTGCTGCAGACCAGACAATGTCGTGCTTGGCCGGCTTGCCCCGGAGGGCTTCGTAGAGGGGCCGCATGAGTTGAGCAGCGCGGGGCACGAAGCGGTGATAGAAATTCACCATTCCCAGGAATTCCTGCAGGGCCTTTATGGAGCGGGGACGCGGAAACGTGGTGATGGCCTCGACCTTGGTTGGCAGCGGCACGGCCCCGTTCTTGGTGATGTGGTGGCCCAAAAAATCAACGGCCGTCGTGCCGAAGTGGCATTTGGCCGGGTTGACGATGAGGCCGTGCTCACTGAGGCGCCCGAACAGTGTTCGGAGGTGGAGGAGGTGCTCGGCCCGGGACGTGCTGGCGACGAGGATGTCGTCCAGGTAAATGAAGAGGAACGGCAGGTCATGCAGCACGCCGTCCATCAAGCACTGGAACGCCTGAGCCGCGTTCTTGAGGCCAAATGGCATCCGTAGGAATTCGAATAAGCGGAACGGCATGATGACGGCCGCCCTGACAGGTACCTGGTGATATCCCCGTATGAGATCGATTTTTGAAAAAATGACCCGTCCTGCCAGACGGGCGGAGAAGTCTTGGATGTGCGGGATCGGATACCTGTCAGGGGTGGTGGCATCGTTAAGGTGGCGGTAGTCGCCACATGGGCGCCAGCCGCCCCCTTGCTTTGGGACGATGTGTAGTGGCGAAGCCCACGCACTATCGGAGCGCCGCACGATGCCGAGGTGTTCCAAAGCGTCGAACTCAGCTTTGGCCACTGCGAGCTTGGCTGGGTCGAGGCGGTGGGCTCTGGCGTAGACCGGCGGGCCCGTGGTTGGTATGTGGTGCTCGATCCCATGTCGTACCGCGACGGCCGAAAACGTCGGCCGCGTGAGGGCCGGGAACTCCGTGAGCAGGCGAGCAAACTCGTTCACCGCCGGTAGGGCGCATGCCAGCTCGGTCGGAGCGGAGCTGCTCAATGTGCATACCAGGGAGCTGAAGGTCTCGGCGTTGATGAGGCGACGCCGTTGGACGTCCACCAGCAGTCCGTGTGCGCAGAGGAAGTCGGCGCCTAGCAGAGCCATGGGCACATTTGCGGTTACAAACGTCCAAGTAAAGCGTTGGCCGCCGAAGCAGAGAGTGACGTTGCATGGGCCGAAGGTGCAGATGGCCGATCCGTTGGCCGCAACCAAGGAGGGGCCGCAAACCGTGGACTGCCTGTCCTGATCAGAGGCGGGTATGATGCTCAGTTGGGCGCCGGAGTCGCACAGGAAGCGCCGTCCGGACGCTTTGTCCGTGATGAAAAGTAAGTTGCCCGTGTGGCCGGCGCTCATGGCTGGTAATGAACGCCGGCCCGGCCGTTTCCCGGCCTGCCGAAGGTGCACGGGGGTCGGCATGTCCGGGCCTTCTGTCCGAACCTGGCATGATAGTAACATCACGCTTGGTCAGGTGGAGGCCCCGGTCGTCGTGCTGGAGGTGGTTGGCTCGGCGTTGCGGCCGCCAATTGCGTCGGCAGTTCGGTCGTCGACAGTGCCGGGTGCTCGGGCGCCATGGGCGTTGCGTCGGACGGCGGTGGGCCCCAGGTCGCTGCTGCAATGCGTTGGCCTGCCGCGGAGATCTTGTCGGCTTCCCTGGCGAGGGCGCGGGGATCCGTGATCGTCGTGCTCGCCAGGGCGAGGCGTACCGGGCTAGGCAGCTGACGGAGGAACAGCTCCCGGAACAGGATTGCCGGAGAGTGCTCGCCGAGCAGCGAAAGCATGTAGTCCATTCGCTTGGACGGGCACGTGTCGCCGAGCTCGGGCAGGTCGAGCAGGCGCCGTGCGCGTTCCGCCGATGAGGGCGAAAGCGTTGAGGAGGAGCTTTTTAATCACGCCGTATTTGTCAGCGGCTGGCGGGCTCTCGAGGAGGCTCAGGGCGCGGGCCGCGGTGGCTGAACCGAGCGCTGCTACCACATGGTGGGAGCGGGTGTCGTCGGCCGTGATGCCTCGCAGGGCGAACAGGGAGTCCGCCTGGGCGAACCAAACCGCCGCGTGTGCCTCGCAGAAGGTAGGCAGTTTAAGGGCAACTGCCGTGTCCATGTCGGTAGGTCACCAATGAAGGAGATGTGCTCCCACGTAATCGGAAGAATGGACGCGACAAAAAGCTGGAATTCGTCCGAGTTTCTTTATTGTCACAAAACAACTCGGGTACTCTGAAAAGCCCGTTTATCGGGCAGCAATATATATACACACATTATCCCGGAGTGTTTGCCCGGGAAAGGGGAGAGGGGGCGTGGCCGAGCGTCCCGGACGCGGCCTGGCAAGTCGAGAGCGGGCGTGGCCGGGCGTGCCCGGGCATGCCCGGGCGTCCCGGCCGAGGCCTGGCAAGTTGAGCCCGGGCGTCCTGGACGAGCCCGGCATGGTGATCGCTCCGCGTCCTTGGTAGGTGCAAGGCAATTATGTAAACCCAGCGGTAGCCGCTACAACCTCAAGAATGAAGTGAAAAGATCCTGGAAGCTGATGAACGCCAAAATTGCACCAGTGATAATTGGGGCAACGGAAATGATAAAGAAGAACCTTGCAGAGATTTAAAACCCCATCCATGGGAGCATTACCACAAACGAATTGCAGTTGGAGGCTGTATGGAGCTCTGTGACAATCCTGAAAAGAGCCCTTGGAACAAAACTCTGAGCACAACACAACTTAGTCCATGAGTCACGATACTTCGTTTCCTGGGAGGACTCCGTTCCACCTTCTGAAACCCAAATTATGGAGAAAACAATTAACAACACACAAAGGCACAGATACAGAGACAAATATACACACAACTAGATCCACACACACACACACACACACACACACACACACACACACACACACACACACACACACACACACACACACACACACACACACACACACACACACACACACACACACAAACAACTAGATACACACAGACACACACACACACACACACTTGTGGTGGAAGGTGTTTGGGTGCAGGAGTGAAATGGAAAGATGGGTGGGGGCAGGGCAAGAGCAGGGATGAGGGAGGTAGTAGGGTCATGGAAATGGGAAAATGAATAGTGAGGATAGAAGGGTGAGGGGGTACATCGCAAACAACACACCACCTTTCACACAAAATATGGATATCATATCTTCTTTGAAATGCATAACAATTTGTTTACTTTATTACCAGCAAAGAGCGCGTCTTTACGGATGGGAGGAATAGGAAGCAGGACTTAAGAGTACGTGTTTACTGTCACGCTGCTATAAAACCCACAAACAAACAGACAATGTCTTCCCTGTCTGGGGTAGTGGTTTGGTTTAAAACCCCAAACTAATTGGTAAGGGATTGAAGGGGTCGATAAAAGACAAGGTAAGTTAGGGGATATATACGGTTTAGGGATAGGACTTCTTCTTCATTCATATGCAGCAGGCTGTGGGTTGCACCATGAGGTGAGGACATAGCTGTGCCGCTGATGCAGTGCCCCCTGTAGTTTCGGGCAGGAATTTGTTATTTGTTCATGGTGCCGACAGCCGAGTTACTCTTCACGAAGGACACCCTGGGATATTTAACATCCACCAACTAATACTGGTAGATGCGATGCCCCATTCAATTTCCACCCGAGAGAAGGCACACACATTGATGAATGACCTCGACAACTTAGACGCGAGTGCGTGTCTGTCGAGGCCACCTTGGCCACCCACGAGGGGCAGGTAACCAAGCTGTCAGCAAAATTCGTGCTTTTGTGCAGTCCATCAAGAATAAGGGCTGTATCGGGTTTCAGGGTAATCAGTTGGTGAATCAGTCGAGTCAAGATCCTAAGTTTTGGGGGGTAACCCTCCGTCCCTGGGGGCCCACATGATCCAAAATCGAAACCCGAAAAATTGAAGATTGTGCGAACTACTGTCTTGTATTCATGTGTCAAGTTTCAGAACAATCAGACAGGTGATAAGGGAGGAATAGAAAAATAGCAAAAAGCTAACTCCCTTAAAAGTTATAGCAAAAAGTTATTGAAGTGAAAAAGAGTAGACAATGATGGAAACACAAACAGGAAAAGAAAGAAAGTGAACACGAGGAACGAGTGAATATTAAATAAATAATTATTCAGTTATATATGGATGGAAGGAGACATGTATGGAGACATGCATAGAGACATGGATGGAGACATGCATAGAGACAAAAGGTCTGAAGGTGAATATCAGAAAAACGAAGGTGATGGCTTGTGGTAAAGCATGTGGTGAGGTGGAAAGAACTGGGAAGTGGCCGTGTGCTGTGTGCAGGAAAGGTGTCGGAGTGAACTCCATTCAATGTATAATGTGCGCTGAGTGGGTTCATCCAAAATGTAGTGGTCTGAGAGGGTCATTAACCAGTGTGGTTGCTACATTCAAGTGCAAGGTGTGCACAGAGGGAGCTGCAGATGGAGGAAATGTTGAGTTGGATCTTGGAGATGGTGTGAAGCTAGAAGGTGCAAAAACATTGCTATCCTGGAGACATGTTGAATGGAGAAGGTAGATCAGACTGGGCAATGGTTGCTAGAGCGAGATGGGCATGGAAGAAGTTTCGGGAATTGAGTGGCGTGCTGACGAGAAGGGGAGTGTCGTTGGAGCTGAAGGGAAAGGTGTATGCTGCATGTGTGAGAAGTGTTATGATTTATGGAAGCGAGACATGGGTAATGAACGTAGAGCAGCAACAAAGGCCGGAAAGGGTGGAAATGCGAATGGTTTGGTGGATGTGCGGAGTTTCGTTGAGAGAGAGGAAGACAAATGATGAATTGCGAAAGATGATGTGAATAGAGCCTGGACCTCTGCCTCCGGTCCGCTCGAGCAAGGAGGCTTGCTTCGATCTCTCCACAGCATCGAAGTCCTTTCCAAGGGTGTGGTGCTGACCGGGCAGCCGTGGTGTTTGCATTACAGCCCGACCGAATATCGTCGCTTCGTGGCTGCTTTCCGCCGCCAAAATCCAGCGCGGCTTGGGCGATTCTGCCCCTGTTTGGAGAACACCCAGCGAGGCCTTCATCGGGGCCGAGCGAGCAAGGCTTCCGCTGCCGGAATCCAGCGTGGCTTGGGCGATTCTGCTCCTGTTTGGAAAACACCCAGCGAGGCCTTCATCGGGGCCAAGCGAGCAAGGGCATGTCGGGATCTGGTTCGCGCCATTGACCGAGTGGTTCGCACCAACCGGAGCCGTTTTAGGATGACGTGCTGATGTCCTTGGACTTCCCGCCAGGCTCTGGGCCGACTGGGCCAATGTGGTGTGGTGCTGACCAGGCCGACGTGGTGTGGTGTGGTGCTGACCAGGCCGACGTGGTGTGGTGTGGTGCTGACCGGGCCGACGTGGTGTGGTGCTGACCGGGCCGACCTGGTGTGGTGCTGACCGGGCCGACCTGGTGCGGTGCTGACCGGGCTGACGTGGTGCGGTGCTGACCGGGCCGACGTGGTGCGGTGCTGACCGGGCTAACGTGGTGCGGTGCTGACCGGGACGACGTGGTGCTGACCGGGCCGACGTGGTGCGGTGCTGACCCGGCCGACGTGGTGCGGTGCTGACCCGGCCGACGTGGTGTGGTGCTGACCGGGCCGCCGTGGTGTGGTGCTGACCGGGCTGACGGTGTGGTGCTGACCAGGCCGACGTGGTGTGGTGCTGACCGGGCCGACGTCGTGTGGTGCTGACCAGGCCGCCGTGGCATGGTGCTGACAGGGCCCCCACAGCCGTGATGCTGACGCTGCCCTCCCCCCCCCCCCTAGCCTCCCAGAATTTCCATGTTTTAAACATTTTCCCAGTGTGTACCCTGGATTAGAATAGGTACACCGTATCCCTGCGTGTCATAAGAGGCGACTAAGAGGGTTGGCGTCAGGAAGGGCATCCGGCCATAAAAACATTGCCTCAAAAAGAGAGCCATGACAATGACAACGACATATGGGCAGGGTACAGCCCGGAGTGGAGATCGGTTTCTGAGGTTTGGGACATGGAATGTAGGGACAATGACGGAGATCAGGAGAAGTGGTGGAAGTATTGATCAGAAGAAGAGTGGACATATGTTGTGTGCAAGAGACGAGATGGAAGGGAAGTGGTGTGAGAATGGTGAAGGGTAGGCAGGGACAGAAATACAAGTTTGTGTGGCAAGGGTGCCTGGAGGGCGTGAATGGTGTTGGTGTCCTGTTTTCTGAGGAGTTTGTAGACAGTGTGGTGAGTGTGACGAGAGTGAGTGATAGGTTGATGATGGTGAAAATGATGATTGGAAAGCTCTTGGTGAATGTCATCTCGGGATATGCTCCGCAGGTTGGTCGGAGCGATGAAGAGAAGGACAAGTTCTGGTGTGCGATAGAGAAGCTGATGGAAAACGTGAAAGATGAGGAAGTTGTTCTGGTAGGAGGAGACCTAAATGGACATGTGGGAAGGAGTATGGATGGTTTTGAGGGAGTTCATGGGGGTTATGGATATGGTGTGAGAAATGGAGAAGGTGAAAGGATTTTGGAGTTTGCTGATGGATTTTGGAGTTTGTTGATTTGTAATACTCAGTCCCAGAAAGAGGATAATAAGCTTGTTACATACAAGTCAGGTGGGTCGACGACAACCGTCGACTACCTGATGGTGCGTAGGCGAGATAGGGGGCACCTCCGGGACACAAAGGTGATCCGGGACAAAGGACACAAAGGTCACACAAAGGTGAAAGGGACACAAAGGGCACCTCCGGGACACAAACGACAGACGCGGAGGAGGCTGTTTCACAGCACCACTTGGTTGTCTGCGACATAAGGGTGAAAGGTGCGAGGAGAGCTCGGCGGGTGAAGTACCAACCGAGAATGAAGGTGTGGAGGTTGAAAGAGATGACAGTAAGGCAGGCATTAAAAGAGAGGCTGAGTAGGGTAGAGGATGATGTGGTTGAGCTTGAAAGTGGTTGGAGGTCAATGAAAGCTAGTTTGTTGGGAGCCGTTGGAGAGGTATGTGGATGGACAAAAGGACCACCGAGGCACTCGGAAACATGGTGGTGGGATGATGAAGTTGGAAAGAGGATTGACGAGAAGAGGAAGAAGTTCAAGGAGTGGCAGAACACGAAGGGTGAGGGAGCAGAAACAGCCGAGCATGAAAGTTATAAGCAGCCAAGAAGGCTGCAAAGAAAGAGGAAGCAAAGGCGCAGGAGGCATGCAGGAAAATATTCCGAGAACGCTTGGATTCGGAAGAGGGTCAGAGAGCAGTATTCAGGATTGCAAAGCAGATAGCGAAAGAGAGGTGTGATGTGATGGGGGTGAGCTGCGTGAAGGATGAAGTGGGACAAATCGTTGTGGACCCAAATAGAATTAAAGGAAGATGGAAAAGATATATGGAAATGCTGTTGAATACAGAGAATGAATGGGGTGGCAACATCGGGATTAACCCAGTTTTAGGACCGGAGAGAACACAACTGAGAAGGAAGTTGAGGAAGCGATAAAAGCAATGAAGAGTAGAAAAGCGGGAGGGCCGACGGGAGTTGTGGGAGATATGTTGAAGGCAGCAGGAAGTTGGGGTGTGAAAAGAATGACAGAGATCTGTAATCTGGTGGTGAAAGAAGGCCGCATTCCAGTGGCTTGTGAACTGAGAACCCTCGTCCCTCGATACAAGGGGAAAGGTGACCCTCTGGAGTGTGGCTCGTACTGAGCGATAAAGTTATTCGAGCATGGAATGAAGGTATTGGAAAGGGTGTTGGAGAGGAGGATAAGGAAGAAAGTGAAGATCGATGAAATGCAGTTTGGATTTATGCCAGGAAGAAGAATGACAGACGTGCTTTTCATTGTGAGGCAGTTGCAGGAGATGCACATGGAGAAGAGGAAGAAGTTGTTTCTTGGGTTTGTTGATCTGGAGAAAGCATTCGATAGGGTTCCACGCAAAGTATTAACATGGGCATTGAGGAAGTTAGGAGTGGAGGAATGGTTGATCAGAGTAGTGATGGCAATGTACAAAAGAGCGTGCACAGCTGGAAGGACGAAGGACGGGAACAGTGGTGAGTTTGAGGTGAAGGTGGGAGTGCATCAGGGGTCAGTACTAAGTCCACTACTATTTGTAGCTGGGATGGAGGTGCTGGCTCAGAACGTAAAAGAGTGTTTACCGTGGGAGTTGTTGTATGCAGATGATCTGGTGTTGATTGCGGAAAGTATGGATGGACTGAAGGAAAAGATGAACAAGTGGAAGGAATGTATGGAGACAAAAGGTCTGAAGGTGAATATCGGAAAGACAAAGGTGATGGCAAGTGGTAAAGCATGTGGTGAGGTGGAAAGAACTGGGAAGTGGCCCTGTGCTGTGTGCAGGAAGGGTGTCGGAGTGAACTCCATTCAATGTTCAATGTGCGCTGAGTGGGTTCATCAAAAATGTAGTGGTCTGAGAGGGTCATTAACCAGTGTGGCAGCTACATTCAAATGCAAGGTGTGCACAGAGGGAGCTGCAGATGGAGGAAATGTTGAGTTGGATCTTGGAGATGGCATGAAGATGGAAGGTGTGAAAACATTTTGCTACCTCGGAGACAGGATGAATGGAGAAGGTGGATCAGACTCGGCAACGGTTGCTGGAGTGAGATGTGCATGGAAAAAGTTTCGGGAACTGAGTGGCGTGCTGATGAGGAGCGGAGTGTCATTGAAGCTGATGGGAAAGGTGTATGCTGCATGTGTGAGAAGTGTTATGATTTATGGGAGCGAGACATGGGTAATGAATGTAGAGCAGCAACGAAGGCTGGAAAGGGTGGAAATGCGAATGGTTCGAAAGATGTGCGGAGTATCGTTGAGAGAGAGGAACACAAATGTTGAATTGTGAAAGATGATGGGAATAGAGCCTGTGATTGATGCTGTGAAGAGAACCAGGTTGAGATGGTTTGGTCATGTGTTGAGGAAGGATGAAAGTGAATGGTTGAGAAGAGTGATGGAAATGAATGTAGAAGGAAGTAAAGGACGGGGAAGACCGAGAAAGACTTGGCTAAAGATGGTGGAAGAAAAAATGCGGGCAAGGGGGTTAACAAGGAGAGATGCAGAAAATAGGGCAAAATGGAGAAGATTGTCATGGGGACCGCAAGGCTAACCCCCGCTCTCGCAGGGAAAATGGCCTTAAAATGCATGTTTTTGTTGTTTGTTGATGTGAATAGAGCCTGTGATGGATGCTGCGAAGAGCAACAGGTTGAGATGGTTTGGTCATGTGTTGAGGAAGGATGAAAGTGACTGGTTGAGAAGAATGATGGAAATGAATGTAGAAGGAAGTAGACGACGTGGAAGACCGAGAAAGACTTGGCCAAAGGTGGTGGAAGAACAAATGTGGGCAAGTGGGTTATCAAGGGGAGACGCAGAAAATAAGGCAAAATGGAGAAGATCGTCATGGGGCCCTCAAGGCTAACCCCCACTATAGCAGGGAAAATGGCCGTAAAACGCCTGTTGTTGTTGCTGTTGTTGTTGTTGTATATGGATGAATCGTGTGTGTGTGTGTGTGTGTGTGTGTGTGTGTGTGTGTGTGTGTGTGTTTATTAATTATAGGCCATTCAAATTTACTTTTAATTCTTAAGACTGCTTAAACCACCTTCAACTTTTGGAAACCATTTAAGACCCCCGAGACGCAGAGGACACTAAAGATCCCGAGAACCCAAAGTTCCCGAGGACCCAAAAGTCGCAGAACACCCAAAATTCTTCCCTTTGTTTAAAATCTTAATTCAAAAATAAATAAATTATTATTTCCTTCTTTGTTGGTTCGTTCTTCGACCACGTGTTTCACCCCACCTGTTTTTTTTCTGTTTTTGCTCTCCTTCCTTCCTAACTCAATCCTCTCCAGCCAAAAGACACCTTTCCAATTCTAGCTAATTTTCACCAAACTCCTTCAACTTTCTCCTTCTTTCCCTGATCCACTTTCACCTCACCTTCCAAAAAAACATATCAACGAAGAATTTAATAACCAGGCCTCTCCCGTTCTAACACATTTTCACTTATACACCTCACTATTCCTTCGTGTTCTGCTCTCCTGGCTGTCAATCTCATATTCTTCTGTTCCTGCATCTGAACCTGTCCTGGAATCATTAATCCCCCTTAGGAATCATTCATGCCCTCATTTTGGGAATTTCCCCACATAGTTTTCATGGTTTCGTTTAAAAATGTTTAAACTTTCCCCTGAAGTGTTGTGTTCTGTCGTATATTATAACACATTCTTCTTCTTCTTCTTTAAAAGGTTGTATTCGATTTGCTCACCAAATTTTTTCATTTCAAATAAAAATCCATCTCTTGCAGTTCTTCCTTTCTACATTCCCAAAACTCACATGCATGCCACCCCTCCTCCAACGTTTTCAAACAGATCTCTGACTCGAAAATCACAAGAAAATTATTTTGCAATAAATGTTCGTTTTCCATTAATTGTCCAACACTTTCTAAAATCCAAACTCACTCCTCCCTTCCAAAACACCCCCCTCACCCATCCCCTTCAAAACTCCCCCCTCTCTCCTCCCCTTCAAAACTCCCCCCTCACTCCTCCCCTTCAAAACTCCCCTTCCTCCTTTTTGTGCAATGCTCCCCTCTTACCCCCCCCCCCCCCCCTCCTCAAAGCGTCCTCCCCGATTCCTCTCCCTTCCAACTCTCACCTACATCTCCATCTCCTTCTCCATCTCCTCCAACCTTCTTCCTCACTCTGCCTTCCCTTAAACAACACCTCACTGTGCCTCACTCAATCACCATCAAACTTTTGTCCTCCTCATCCTTCCCTTTCTCCTTGCTATTCTGAAATCTCTGACACATTATCAACTGCTCTCCCTACCTCCTCCTCCTCTTCCACATCTTACCCTACCCCTCCTCTCCCCTGTCATGTATCCGATGCTCCCCATTCCTCTTCATTAACAGGATGGATCTCAAACATCCGGGGCCTTTGCTCAAACCTGAATGATCTCTCCATTCAGGTTGCTTCTGACAAACCAGACATGTTCTGCTAAACAGAAACTTTCCTCCTTCCTAATGTCTCTGATTCCTTCATATCTCTCCCTGGTTACTCCCTCCTCCGGTATGATAGACCTGAGCCTCGTCCTGGAGGTGGGGTTGCTATCTTTATCAAAAACTCTCTTCTTCACTCTCTCTGCACTGCCCTCTCTCCACCTCACCCCCAGGAGTACCTCTAACTTTGGCTTCCCCTTCGCTCCCACCTATTGTTCACATGTGTGTTGTACCGTCCACCAAACAGTGATGACTCCATCTCCATCTCGCTGTCTGATAACATGGACAAACTTCTATCTACTCATCCAAACTCTCTCTTCCTCATATGTGGTGATTTCAACTGTCATCATGCCAGCTGGCTGGGTGTGGGTACTGTTGTGAAAATCAATCAAGTCCACAACTTTGTCCCATAGGTAGGTTTAATAACAATCAGATCTCTTTCATCATCCTGTAGAATACAATCATGCAATATATATCAGCATCATGGCATCGTATAGGAAGGATCGATAATATTAGTCAATGCAAGCAAGCCTAGAATGTCTGCATGTACGTACCATCCGAGTCTACATGTCATAGAGTAAATGTCGCAGGAGTGGTCCGGAGTCGTGGACGTCCGAGGTCTTATAGACGCCTCTCAGTGGTTTAAGGGAGCATCACACCTGAGTTCAACTTTGATACATTTTCACTACATTCTCCCCGCCGTTAGAACTACACTGCCGCTAGGCATTAAGTAAGCATGTGTCAGCCTAAATTGATTAGTGTTGGCAGTCCATGTCAGTCGGTCCATCCGTAGCGGTCGGGGCGGCGAATTGCCCTGCCAGCACAGGTCCGGAAACTACCGGGTACGACATCCCCAAGCCCGGAGTCCCCTGCATCGGAGTAGCCGCTGGAGGCTGGCATCGGAGGGGGCACCACAGTGCCTTCAGGCAGGGGTGTCTCTGGCGACGGGAGGGACGGCAGATGCTCCATAGGCGGAGCATCGGGAGAGTCCATAGACTCGTAAATCGGTTCGTCGATGTCCCCGTAAGGGTCGATGACCCCACATGGGGCGAGATGGCGTACGGAGACTGTGGACTCACGTCCATCTGCCGTCATTACGCGAGCATGCTCGGGATTAGCCTGGAGTACCTGCACCTTATCCACTAAGGGTTCGTACTTGCTCGTGCGAACCGCACGTTTGAGGTAGGCCGGCCCCGGCTCAGTGAGCCAACGAGGGAAAGATCAGATACTTCCCGAGCTTCGTGGGTGGTGGAACAACCATTCGTGAGGAGTCTGGTTGGTAGCCGTACATAGTCGAGCCCTGATCGAGTTCAGCGCCGCAGGTAGTGACCAAGCCCATTTATCTCGGCCCCAGCCGAGGGTCCTGAGGCTTAGCATGATGGCCCTCCATATAATCCCATTGAAGCGCTCGACCTGCCCATTTGCCTGTGGTCTGTACGGGGTGGTATAGCTAGAAGCGACATTATTCTGGAGCAGGAAGCTCCTCACTTCCTGGGACAGGAACACCGCACCCCGATCTGTATGCATGTAGGCCGGATACCCAAACATAGAAAACAAGTTCTGCAGGCACCTTATGACTGTGGCGGCCATCATATCTGCACACGTGAAAGCAAAAGGGAATCGCGAGTACTCATCAACGATAGTGAGCAGCTAACGAGAGTTACTCGACACCGGCAGCGGCCCTTTGAAATCCATCGCCAATCTCTCCCACGGTCTAGTAGCCCTGATCAGCGTCCCCATGGGAGGGTTGTAAAAACGCGGTTTGAGTTCCGCACATACAGAGCAGTCGTGACAGACCCGGCGGATATCCTCAACCGAGTACGGCAGGTTACCACGATGCACGAAATGAGCGAAACGCATCACCCCAGGATGACACATAGTGTCGTGCAAAGCGTGCAGACCCTCCAAAGATATGAGACCCGCACACGTAGCCGGCCTCGATAAGGCGTCGGCGACCAGGTTATCCCTCCCCGGGCGATATTTGATGGTGTAGCAGAAGTCGGCGAGTTCGATACGCCAGCGAGTGATCTTCTCATTCTTAATGCGTTGAGCATGTAAGGTGTCGTCCACAAACGCAACGCTCTGTTGGTCCGTGATGATTTGGAAGCATCGTCCGAGCAAGTACGGACACCAACGCCGAATCGACTCGACGATCGCGTATGCTTCCTTTTTGACAGACGAATGCCTCCGCTCAGCGGAGGTGAGAGTCCGCGAAAATAAAGCCACAGGGCGCCCTCCCGGGAGAGAGTCGCCGCTATCGCATGATCCGAGGCATCACTTTCCAAGACGAAAGATTTGCGCTCGTCGATCGTCGCCACAGCGGCGCCAACGATGTCGGACTTAAGGCCCCGAAAAGCAGCCATGATGGCAGGGCTCATGGGGAATGCTTCGCAAGCCACATGTGGGCGGAGTTTCGCAGAGAAATTTTGCACCCACTTAGAATAATGGGCGAACAGCCCGAGAGCACGCTTCAACGAAGCTCGATCGCAGGGCGGGGCCATATCGAGCAAGGGTCGCAGACGCTCCTTATCTGGAGCAACAGAGCCATGGGTCACGGTGTACCCCAGAAGATCTATCGTGCGCATGGAGTAACGACACTTAGCCTCATTCATGGTTAGGCGATACCTCTGCGCGACCTCGAGGAAGCACTTCAGATTAGCATCATGATGCCCTTGGTCATGCCCACAAACCGTAAGATTGTCCAGATATACAAAGACATCTGTCAAGTTCTCCTTAGCAATGAGGTCGTCCATAGCCCTCTGAAAACAGGAGACCCCGTTCGTCACCCCAAAAGGAGTCGGGTGAACTGGTATAACCGTTGACCCGATTCAAAGGCGGTATAGATGCGATCGGCCCCGGAGATGGGGATCTGATGATACGCACTACGCAGATCGAGAGTGCTATAGACCGAGTACTGGGCCACCTGTCGAACCAGTACGTCAATCCCCGGTAGGGGGGTAGGCATCCAGCTGTGCAAGTCGATTAATCGTCTGCGAATAGTCGATTACCATGCGTTTGCGATGCGCTTCACTTCGCACCACTAAGACCTGGGCCCGCCACGGCGACCGGCTAGGTTCTATGATACCTTCCTTTAAGAGCTGGGCCGTTTCCTCCGCAATGAATTGCGCGTCTGCTCGTGAGTAGCGCCGTGATTTAACCGTTACAGGTGTGCAGTCCGTGGTCATGTTGGGGAACAGCGAAAGAGGCTCGATTTCCATTCCTGCGAGTGCACACACAGCAAGTGTGTCAGTCCCACCAAATTCCATTTCCAAATGTCCATGTTGCTTAAGAAAATCATGTCCTAACAGAATATCAGCACATAAAGCAGGTAAGACCATGAGATGTACATCTGGAAATATGCGTCCCTTTATCACAAGCTTCAATCGACATTCCCCTTTTGTGCTGAGCCTAAGCCCTTGGGAGGCCATAAAGATCCGTCGTGTTGTCCCAAGGATCGGCCATCCATGTTTTCGCACCAGTCGATGATCGATATAACTATCTGTGGACCCCGTATCGATTAAAGCCCGAGCAAAAATGCATTCGATCATAAGTGGGATAATGGCCTGAGCAAGGCCGGGTGGACTGGCAGGTATTGAGCCATCTGAGCGAGATGATCGCGCCTCGCATGTAGATCCAACTACAGTTCCGACTACAGGACCGGCTACAGTTCTCCGGCCGTTCGAGCAGCCTCCGGAGGGCGCTCGTGTCAAGCGCGTTGTTTGCCGTGCCAAAGCAGGAGCTTGTAGTTTGTACGAGCAGCCAGCGGATGGCGCTCGTGTCACGTGAGAAGGGTCGAAGCCAACTGTAGTTTCACATGCCGAAGCAAGAGCTTGTAGTTCGTCCGAGCAGCCTTCGGATGGCGCTAGAGTCATGCGATGAGTCTCAAAGCCATCATGAGACGTTCGGATACCAGCCAAGGACGGTCGCTCCGCGTTCGGTCGTGTTTGCACCATTTGTTTTGGTGGCCCGATGAATCTCACCAAGGTCGAGCGTGCAGCCAGGGGCCCACGAGGAGGAACGCCGCTCATCAAAGCCGGGTGAGGCGCCCCGCTCTGTGCTCGGCCCGTTGGCTCGACGATAAGCCCATTCAGGGTCGCGCGAGTTCGTTTGCCCCGCGCAGCCTTTCGGCAAACTTTTGCAAAATGTCCTTTTGTCGAACACAAATGACATATTGCTTCCCGAGCCAGACACGCAGACCTGGGATGTTGTCGATTTCCGCAGAAGTAACACGTAGCGTTTCGTCCAGGCTTTGGTCCTGCCGCTGTGACTGCCGCCAAGCCGGAATCCGGGTCCTCCTCGGGAGAGGCCAGGGGTTCCGCCAGTGAGGTCGAGTCTGCTCACGCATCCTCGGCGGTAGCTCTCTCCGGTCGAGCGTGTTGAGAAGTCCCCGCAACGACACGTGTGTGGTCATAGGCGTTAGATTGGTCCCGGGCCTCAGTGTATACGTGTGCCAGCCGTAGAGCTTCCATGAACGTCAAGTCCGCTGTTTCCAAAAGTCTTTGTCTAATGGTTGAAGAGCTAATCCCAGAGACAAAAGAATCTCGGACAAGATCATCTTGGACTTGCTCATGAGTGCGTACCTCGGGAGTACTGTCTGCAAGTAGACGGAGCAGCTCTTGGGCGAAGTTGTCCAGCGTCTCAGTGGGCTGTTGACTCCGCATTGCGAGCAGATGCCTGGAATAAACCACACTCCGTTTCTTAATGTAAATTCGTTTTAGCTCTGTCACAGCTGCATTGTATGTCGTACACTGTTCGATGCCCCTGTAGACGTTATGGTGTACTTTAGTCTACAGCACGTCCAGTTTTGTTTCATCCGTGACAGCGGCGTCCTGGGCTTTGAACTGATTGTCCAGTGTCTTGAGCCAATGCATCAGCTCCGAGCCCGAATCCGCTGATTGTGGGTCGGCGCCGAATATGGGCACCCGGATCATCCTGTGTCCCGCCATGTTCGCCTCTTGTTCTCGAGTGGACAGCGAGATTGATTGTTATTAAGTGTTGTGAAAATCAATCAAGTCCACAACTTTGTCCCATAGGTAGGTTTAATATCAATCAGATCTCTGGCATCATCCTGTAGAATACAATCATGCAATATATATCAGGATCGTGGCATCGTATAGGAAGGATCGATAATATTAGTCAATGCAAGCAAGCCTAGAATGTCTGCATGTACGTACCATCCGAGTCTACATGTCATAGAGTAAATGTCGTAGGAGTGGTCCGGAGTCGCGGATGTCCGAGGTCTTATAGACGCCTCTCAGTGGTTTAAGGGAGCATCACACCTGGGTTCAACTTTGATACATTTTCACGACAGGTACCTCTCTCACCAGCCATGTCTCCTCAGCAAAGGACTTCTGCGACCAACTGCGAATGACTCAATCTGTCAATTTCACGACCGAGATCTCAGTCAATGGAGCATCTTCTCTTCTGGACTTGGTTATGACAAACTTCCCTGAAAATGTCTGCTGCTCTTCTTCTGCTCCAATCGGTTCATCTGACCACATGCTTGTTCAAGTGGACATCTCTCTGGCCATTCTCACAGAGCCTCCTCAGCATCGACGAGTCTGACATTTCACACAGGCCAACTGGCACGGTCTTCAAGGAGCCATCATTCATCTGGACTGGTCTCCCATCTCTACCGCCTCTGACATCAACTCATCCTGGGAATTCTTCCAAAGTAAATTGCTCTCTCTCTCTCTTGCACAGATTTATCCCATCTCGTCTTCAGTTGTCATACCCTTCCTCCCGTCCATGGTACATTGAATCTTGTGGTGAGGCAGTTGCCTTGAAACAACTTGCCTTTGCCTCCTGGTAGGCAAAGCCAACGGAAGGAAATCTCATTTCCTTTCACATAGCCCGGAACAAGTGCGTTTCCACCCTCAGGAGAGCCAGGAAGCAATATCCATCCACTCTCAAGACTGAACTCTCAAACCTGTCTCCCTCTTCCCAATCCTGGTGGTGTCTGGTAAAATCTGTTTCTAGTGTTTGTTTCCCCTCCATGCCCTCCCTTACCTCAAACGGCTAAACAGCTGACTCCACACGTGAAAAAGCTGAATGCAAATGTCTGCTGGTCTCCATGTTTGCCTCAAAATATTGTGTCCCCAACACATCTCTCTCTCTGTACCCATCGTACCCAGCTGCTCCTGGACTTTGTCTCCTTCTCTCCTGACAAGGTGCAGAAGTTTGTGTCAATCCTCAACTCTCATTCTGCAACTGGACAAGACGGCATCAGCCCACGGGTCTTAAAATCCTGCTCTGCCACTCTTTCACACTCTCTCTCTGTTTTCTTCACCCTCTCTTTTGCTCAAGGTCTACTGCCGTCAGCTTGGAAAAAAGCAAACATTACCACTTTACACAAAAAGTTGCAAAAACAGATCCTTGCAACGACAGTCCAATCAGCCTGCTCCCAATTGTCAGCAAAGTCCTGGAATCCATCATTGCTTCAGATATCAAATCCTTCTTCTTCTCCAATGGCTTGATCTCTGATAATCAATTTGGTTTCAGACCAGGTCACTCTACTCTGGACATGCTGCTTCTTCTGTCTCAACAATGCATGGAGGTCCTCAATGCCAAACAGGAAATTAGAGCTGTCTCCCTTGACATATCACGTGTCTTCGATCCGGTCTGGCACCTCACCCTGCTCACCAGAACTCTCCTCCGATGGTATCGATGGAAGTCTCCACGCACGGCTTGCGGACTTCCTCTCTAGTCGTAATCAACGTGTGGCCCTGAATGAGTTTCTCTCATCTTCCCTTCCTGTTCAGGCTGGACATCCCCAAGGCAGTGTTCTGAGCCCTGTGCTTTTTCTGGTCTTCATCAATGATCTCTCTGACTCTCTTGAAAATCCTCTCTGTCTCTTTGCTGATGACTCCACTCTCTGCCACTCCATTCCTCTTCCCTCAGATCGGCAGTCTGCAGCCTCCTCACTCTCTGCAGACCTGGACAAAATCACAGCCTGGTCAAACAAGTGGAACATGTCTTTCAATCCTGACTAATCTCACACTCTCACCAAGTCTCTCCGAAAAGACCAACTGGACAATTCTCCCATCTACTTTCTGAACAATCTTCTCCAAGAAGTTCTGTCACTTAAGCTTTTGGGTCTTACTATCTGCCATGATCTTTCCTGGGAAAAACCACATTTCCAAGTTGGCCTCCAAAACCAGTCGCCGACTGGGCAGCCTCCGTCATGCGAAGTCCTTCCTTGGCACACCTGAGCTCCTCACCACATACAAGGCTTTCATCCACGGCGCAATGGAACACTGTTCTCGCCTCTGGGCTGGTGCTCCTGCCTCACACCTAGCTCGTCTTCACGCTGTTGAAACCAAAGCTTTCAGAATCATTCGAATCTCACGCGATGAAGCTAACTCCAAGGGCCTTTCACTCGCTCACCACAGGCAGGTTGGTGGTCTGTCTTCTTCCGACTCCTCTCCAGCCGAGCTCTCCCAGGTCTGTCTGTGCTCTGACCACCAAATATTCCTGCAGGGCGCACAAGATCTGCCAGCAACCCTCTTCTGGTGAAAATGCCAAAATCAAGACTCTCTGCTCACCTTCCCTCTTTCATTCCTCTTTTCTCCCACCTCTGGAAGAAACTCCCTCACTCTCTTCAATCCTACTCCTCCCTCCATGTCTTTAAAACAGCTGTTCACCACCATCTCTTATCTTCCCCCATCCAAAACCTTGATCTTTTCTACCCCGGTTAATTCACCCCAGGACCACTTTTTTGAAATACCGACTTCTTTCCTTGAAGTCCTCGCAGTCTCCATGCGTTTTATACCTCGTCCCCTCCCCCACCCCCTCCCCACCCCCTTTCCCATGCCTACTCCTCCCAAGCCCTCTCCCTTCCACAGATCTCCCGATGTCCCTGTTCTCTACTATTGTACTTGTGTGTTTGCCTCTCTCTCCCCATCTTGTCTCCCGCTCCCTTGATCATATTGTAGCAGTTACAGGAAGCATGACACAATCACCTTGCACCGGCCGATGACGTAACCTGTGGGCGGTTACTCGCCTGGACTCGCCGGGACGTGTCCTGATTTGCCTTGCCCGGGCGGACTCTCGATTTGCATACCACGCCCCGTTGAGAGGCGTGGCTGACTTATTTGCATACCACGCCCCGCCTGAGAGGCGTGGCTTTTGTGTGGTGAACTTTTGATATAAATTGCCGCCCGTGTTAACGGGCTATTCAGTGCTTTTGAGTTTTTTCGAGTTGAGCTCGAATAAATAGCTCAGTGAAACTTCGTTCCTGGTGTCGTCCATTTTGTCCGGCTTTATCGTGCGAGCATAGCTCCACAATTGGTGACCCCTTTTCAAGAACATGGCGATGGAGTCATCTGTAGCTTTGAAGCTCCCTGGCTTTTGGGAATCGCACGCAGCCGTCTGGTTCGCCCAAGCGGATTCTCAATTCGCCCTGCGGAACATTACGGAGGACACGACGCGCTACCACCATGTAGTCTCCGCGCTCAACACCTCCACGGCTGCCCGGGTCCTGAGCTTCCTACAGAACCCGCTGAGCGCCGACAAATACGGCGCGCTCAAAGGCCTACTCCTCGGTGCGTTTGGACTCACAGAGACCGAACGCGTGCGACAACTGTTCGACCTCCCGGAGCTGGGTGAGGCCCATCCATCTGAATGCATGGAACACATGCTTGCTCTACTCGGTGACCACAGCCCGGATTTCCTCTTCCGTGAGCTGTTCCTCCGGCAGCTACCCGGGCAGGTACGATTAGCTTTGGCTAATTCGCCCATCACGGACCCTCGCGCCCTGGCCAAGGAGGCCGATAAATTTTTCTTGGCCAGGTGACACGTCGGAGCGGCCGCCTGGAACCCTGGGCCGACCGAGGCAATGCCCGCGCCACGACCGGCGCCACCACTGGCCGAGTCAGCGCCACTAGCGGCAGCGACCACCGCGACGCCCCGTCGACCGAACCCGACGTGACCGCCAGAGCCTCCACCAGAGCGGACCATGTGCTACTACCACGCCGGGTTCGGGCAGAAGGCCAGAACGTGCCGCCCACCGTGCACTTTTGTCAGGTCGGGAAACGACCAGGCCGGTACTCGCTGCCTGCCATGAGCGTCGGCCATTCAGTCAGCCTTCTGTTTATTACGGACACAGTGTCCAGGGGCGTTTTTTGTGCAACACTGGCGCTCGGCTGACCATGATACCCGCCTCGGTGCAGGACAAACAGGCCACGCTTTGCGGCCCCGCCTTGGTCGCCGCAAACGGCTCCTCCATCCGCACCTTCGGTTTGCACAGCGTCGCATTCTGCTTCGGGGGCCAGCGCTTCAGGTGGGACTTCATCACGGTGAACGTACCCATGGCCTTGCTGGGTGCAGATTTTCTGTGCGCGCATAGGTTTTTGGTGGACATCAAACGGCGTCGGCTCATCAACGCGGATCACCTTCAGCTCGCTCGCTTGCTCATTGAGCGGCTCCGCACCAACCAAGCTGGCCTGCGCGCTCCCGGCCGCGGACGATTTCACCCGCCTGATCGCCGAGTTTCCCGCCCTCACGCAGCCGACGTTTTCGGCTGTCACCGTCAAACATGGCGTCGAACACCACATCCCGACCACAGGTCCACTGGTCTACGCCAGGGCTCGTCGCCTCGACCCGACCAAACTCGCCGTGGTGAAGGTGGAATTCGACGCGCTGGAGCGATTGGCATTGTGCGGCGCTCGAATAGCGCGTGGGCCTCGCCCCTGCACATCGTGCCCAAACCGGGTGGCGGATGGCGGATGGCGACCATGCGGCGATTACCGCCACCTCAACGACGCCGCCACCCCCGACCGGTACCCGATACCACACATACAGGACTTTTCCGCCCTGTTTGGCGGGGCGGGTGATCTTTTCCAAGGTCGACCTCATTCTGGGCTACCACCAGGTACCCATCCGGCCGGCCGACATGCCAAAGACGGCAGTAATTACACCTTTTGGCCTCTTCGAGTTCCTTCCCATGCCGTTCGGCCTTAAGAACGCGGCCCAGGCCTTCCAGCGGCTGATGCACAGCATGCTGCGCGACCTCACCTTCCTTTTCGTCTACTTGGACGACATTCTCGTCGCCAGCACTTCCCGGGCGGAGCACCTCATCCACCTGCGCACGCTTTTTGAGCGCCTCGGTCAGCACGGCCTCATCATCAACCCGGCGAAATGCCAGTTTGGCGTAACGGCCGTCGGCGTCCTGGGGCACCGCATCACGAAGCGTGGGGCCGTCCCGCTGCCTACCAAGGTGGAGGCAGTCACAAGTTTCCCACGCCCCCGCTCCATCAAGGCCCTACCTCACGCCGCCCAACTCATGCGCCCCCTGTACGGAGCCCTCTGGGACAAGCCGGCCAAGCACGACGTCGCCTGGACCAAAGAGATGGATGAGGCGTTCATGGGCACTAAGCTGGCCCTCGCCAACGCAACCATGCTGGCGCACCCGGCGCTCGACGCACCCATCGCCCTCACCACGGACGCTTCTGACTACGCGGTGGGCACCGTGCATGAACAGTGGGTGAACGGGGCTTGGCAACCGCTGGCCTTCTTCAGCCGGCAGCTTCGCCCTAACGAGCGCAAGTGTAGCGCTTTCGACCGCGAGCTCCTCGGCCTTTACCTGGCCGTTCGCCACTTCCGCCATCTTTTAGAGGGCGTTCACGGCATTTATGGACCAGAAACCCCTGGTCTTCGCCATGGCCAAGGTTGCAGAGCCGTGGTCGGCCCGCCAGCAGCGCCACCTCTCCGCCATGTCCGAATTTACGACGGACATCCGGCACGTCGCGGGCAAGGACAACGCTGTGGCTGATTGCCTCTCCCGGTCCGGCGCGAACGCCGTCCACCTCGGTGTGGACTTCGCCCGCATGGCGGTCGACCAGACCACTGACCCCACGGTGCAAGCCCTCCGGACAGCGGACACAGGCCTGCGGTTGGCCGACGTCCCCTTCGAGGACACAGGCACAGTTCTCCTGTGCGACGTTTCCCTGGGCCAACCTCGCCCCATCGTGCCCACCGGATGGCAGCGGAACATTTTTGACGCCCTCCACGGCCTTTCCCACCCGGGCCGGAAAGCATCGCAGAAGCTCGTGGCAGCAAAGTTCGTCTGGCACGGGCTCCGTAAGGACGTCTGCGACTGGGCCAATGCCTGTGTCGCCTGCCAGCGCGCGAAGGTCCACCAGCACACCCAGGCCCCGTTGGCACCATTCGACATGCCCGCGCGGCGCTTCGACCACGTCAATGTGGACCTGGTGGGACCCCTTCCCTCCTCGCGGGGCTTCACCCACCTCCTCACGATGGTGGACAGGACCACCAGGTTGCCGGAGGCCATCCCGCTGGCATCAACAACATCCGCCAACGTGGCGCAGGCCTTCATTGGCACCTGGATTGCCCATTTCGGTGCCCCCTCGGACATCTCGTCCAACAGAGGCCCGCAATTCACCTCCAAGCTTTGGGGCGCGGTCGCTCAGGCCTTGGGGGTCAAGGTACACCGCACCACGGCCTACCACCCCCAAGCCAACGGCTTGTGCAAGCGGTTCCACCGCTCGATGAAGGCCGCTCTCAGGGCCAGCCTCCAGGACGACGGTTGGGCCGACAGGCTCCCGTGGGTCCTATTGGGCCTCTGAATGGCCCCTAAAGAGGACCTCCAGGCTTCCACTGCCGAGCTGGTCTACGGCCAGCCACTGCGCGTGCCGGGCGAGTTCATCCCTGATGCCACCGGCCCCTGGTCCACGGCTCGCCAACGCTCGGTCCTCCAGGAGATTTGCCCCCATGCCCACGTCCCACCACGGCTGCCCCCAACCCCATGTCCCCCCAGCACTTCGCACTGCGGAGTATGTTTTTATCCGGAACGACGCACACCGGGGACCGCTCCGGCCACCGTACGATGGACCTTTCCGGGTCCTGAAGAGGGACGACAAGTCGTTCATCATTGACATCGGCGGCAAACCGGACCGCATCTCCGTGGACTGCCTTAAGCCGGCCCATTTGGACCTCGACCAACCTCCATGGTTGGCCCTTCCTCCACGACGGGGCCGCCCCCCATCAACCAAGCCCCCCGCCCGACCATCCACCGCCACGCCAACTACCACCCCCACACGAATCGCCAGGGGTCGTTTCAGCCGGGTCATCAAGACCCCTCTCAAACTGACTCTCCCGGTGCAAGTTAATTCTGGGGGGGCGCATGTAGCAGTTACCAGAAGCATGACACAATCACCTTGCACCGGCCGATGACGTAACCGGCGGGCGGTTACTCGCCCGGACTTGCCTTGCCCGGGCGGACTCTCAATTTGCACACCACGCCCCGTTGAGAGGCGTGGCTGACTTATTTGCACACCACACCACACCCCGCCTGAGAGGCGTGGTTTTTGTGTGGTGAACTTTTGATATAAAATGCTGCCTGTGTTAACGGGCTATTCAGTGCTTTTGAGTTGTTTCGAGTTGAGCTAGAATAAATAGCTCAGTGAAACTTCGTTCCTGGTGTCGTCCATTTTGTCCGGCTTTATCGTGCGAGCCTAGCTCCACAATATGTTATTTTTTGTCAGTTTGTTTTCTGTGATTAATGTCAGCTCTTACACGAGCCTCAATCTTGTACACAAAAAAAAAAGGCCTCAAGGAGCCAAAAGACCCAGATGACCCAAAAGACCGCCCCCCCCTCCCCCTCCAAGTCCGGCAGGCAGGTACGCTCCCCGGAGGTGAAGACCAATAAAAAATTTCGTCCAGTGGACCAACGGGGCCCCCCTAGTAAGGAGTAAAAGCATAGCCATAACAATGAAATAGACCTACTTCATTTAAATGTTATTTGGCCATCAAGAAAAAGGTCTTTCACCCATGTTGTTTTTTTTCATATTTTGCCACCAGATCACCGTGCAATCATGTGATATTCATTACTTCCTCGGAAACGACCGACTCATGTCGCTGTAAACAAAATGGCCGACACGGCCCATGTGATCAGAATCTTTCGGACCTGCCACGTCGGGACTCGATATATATACACAGGGACTCTAGTGTGGGTGGTGAATCAGGACATCAGGACTTTTGCAACCTCAGAATGGACTTTCCAAATGTAGGTTTATGTATATGACGGTTTTAAGTAAAGTTTATCACAAAATGTCCATAATTGTTACAACTCACCATCCTCCAGGTCTCTTCTGGCATCTTCAGGAACAAACGAGTCCGATTCTTCCACCTTGATGCGCATGTCTCCAGTTGATCGTCCCGTCTCCAGGGCGACGGTCCATCCCGATCCTCGCCCCGCACGGCACGCCTCCATGCACCGACAGAGCTCCGCGTACATGGCGAAGGTGAACTTTCGTGTGGCCAAAGCACAGAGTTGAACCCTCAGCGGAGCGGGCTCGGCTCGGGCACAGAGAGCCCCGAAGATCTCGATCCCCATCTCCGTAACCAGAGCTCGGAGAGACTCCTCTGATAGACCCTGGATCTTCAGCCAGGCCGGGATGAGACCGAGGCCTCCTAGATCTCTCACCGACTCCATTGTCTATTTGGAACTCACAACGAGAGATTCAAAATAAATAAATAAATCGCACGTGTTTCACCTTCAACATGTCGCATATCTTCAAGAACTTCGCGTTGCTGCTGCAGATCGTGGTGGGGGTCGATTTCTGAAGTGTGCACCCATTGGTCGATCAGCCGCCTGAACACACCCACATATGTCTCTTGACTCCACCCACCCAAGCCTGAGACGAAATGATATGGCCTCCATCCTGTTTCGAAGTTGGCCGAACATTACGTTGTATAGGCCTCTGCTGATTATACACCGTCCAGCTTTGTTACGTCAGATTTCCCATGGCTTTCTTTGGGTTAAGTGTAAATTATAAATAAAGTTTAATTGAGCCCGTACACGTTTCCCATAAAAGTATTGTTCAGTAATATTTGATCGTCACCATATGCGTGTTTTCGAATCGACTCATTGCCGGATTTTAACCCTCTGGAGTCTTCAAGCTTATTCTATCGGCTTCTACGCATGCGCCGAAATGTCTCCAAGCCGAATTAATTGGCTCTGACCGCATTCAAATTTACCGCGCAATTACCGCCTCCTGGATTCGATGTGCCTGCTGTCATTCCGCAAATGATTCAGGTGAACAATTCAGGGATGGGGGGTGAAGACCTCGGCGACAAAAAGATTTCCAATTATATGAAGGAAGCCCGCTGCCACAAGTGGTGTCGGAAGGTGTTTTTCAATTTATTCCAAAGGGCCATCCTCAACTCTTATATCATTCTTTGAGGTTCTGTGAGGACCTCGTGACCACAGAGAGAACCATTCGCATGTTTCCCAATAACAAACCTTGGGTTACCGCTGAAGTGAAGGCTTGTTTGAAGAAGAAGAAGCGTGCATTCCTGAAGATGGATGACTCGGCCCTCAAGGTGGCGAAGAAAGAATTGCGCTCTGTCATCGGCAGGTGTAAACGGTCGTACAAGGATAAGATTGAAGAACAACGACACGATGGTGATGCTCGTAACACTTGGAGGGGACTTAGGCATATGATGGGCATGGATGAGAGGCTCAAGGATGGTAGATTGTCCACTAATGTTGTAGATTCCAAATTTGTGGATGAATTGAGCGACCTTTACGTGAGATTTGATGTTCCAGGAAACCGAGTAAAATGTGAAGCTCTCTGTGAGGATCTGGATACTCGAGCGTGTCCCATCTATCTATAATTACAGCAATCTCTGTGTGTGTGTGTGTGTGTCTGTGTGTGTGTTTGTCTGTGACCGCTGTTTCTCGACAACCACGGGTCCGATATACTTTAAACTTGCCAGGTATATTGCTGGGGACCCGAGGATGTGCCTTTTCAAGGTTTTAAATTAATCGCAGAAGTAGTTACCGAGCTATGTCCAAAAAACGATTCAACCAATCAGAGAGCAGCGAGCTATCACGTGTGCCGAACGTGGCGAACAGACTCTGCCTCGGATGGCACATTTGAGAGCGTATTCATTTATTTCCCGTCGGCAAACTATGTTGGCGTTAAACGATGTATTAAAACTAATTTGCGATTCTTTCGCTTTCCTGCGATATGCGACCTTCCGGAGCTCCTGTGAGAGCGTGCGCCATTACGGATAGTACGGGTACGGGCATGCCATATGTTGGCGTTAAACTATGTTTTAAAACTAATTAAAACCATTTCATGTAAATAGAGGGGGGGGGGGGATTGTCACTGTACTCGCAAGCCGTTCGCCGTTCGCTTTGGCGTTGCGAATGAACCAAAACATTTCATGTAAAGCGTTCGCCGTTCGCTTTGGCGTTGCGAATGGACCAAAACATTTCATGGACCAAACCATTTCATGTAAATAGAGGGGGGGGGATATAATTTTAGATATATATATAGTACGGGCATGCCCTAGTACCTGTAATTTGTGAACCTGATGTCCTGAGGTGTTTTAGGGCGTTGAGTAAAAGGAAGGCTTGTGGCCCAGATGGCATTAAGTCTTGTAATCTGAAAGAGTTCTGTTTAGAACTTAGTAATGTTTTTACTCGATTGTTTCAGTTACTTTTGGCGACTCACACTGTTCCTATTTGTTGGAAAAAGTCCATTATTATTCCCGTGCCACAAAAGGTTCACCCAAGGCAGCTCAATGATTCTCGACCTGTTGCCCTACCTCCATCTTGTGTAAATGTATGGAGAAATTGATGGTGAAGTTTATAGCATCAGATGTAACTCCTAAACTGGATCCTTTACAATTTGCATACAAAGCAAGACGAGGTGTTGAAGATGCCTGGCTCAGCTTACTTCATCTAATCACAAGTCACCTTGACCAGAATGGAACCTATGTCCGTGTGTTATTTATCGATTTCTCGTCAGCCTTTAACACCATGCTGTAGCGGTTACCGCTGGATGTACATAATCGCCTTGCACCGGCCAGAACACGGCCAGACGCGCCTCTCCCGGGCATGCCCGGACTCACTGTTCCCGGGCACGCCCGAACCTCCCGGGCACGCCCGGTCTCGTCTTTCCCGGGCATGCCCGCTCTCGCCTTTCCAGGGCTCGCCCAGAGCGTCCGGGCATGCCCGCTATCGCCTTTCCAGGGCTCGCCCAGAGCGTCCGGGCATGCCCGCTATCGCCTTTCCAGGGCTCGCCCAGAGCGTCCAGGCATGCCCGCTATCGCGTTTCCAGTGCTCGCCCAGAGCGCCCGGGCACGCCCAGCCTCGACTTGCCAGGCCGCAGCCAAACACGCCCGGGCAGGTCCAGACTCGCCTTTCCAAGGCTCGCCCTTGATACCCGGGCATGCCCGGTATAGCTTTTGCCGGGCAAACTTCCCGACATAAATGTGTATATATATTGTTGCCCGAAAAACGGGCTTGTCAGAATACCTGAGCTGTTTTGTTTCAATAAAGCAACTCGGACGAATTCCGTCTTTGGTCGCGTCAATTCTTTCGACTCGCGTTGGAGCGCAGTTCCTTCATTGTTGACCTACCGACATGGATACGGCAGTGACGCTTAAACTGCCTACCTACTGGGAGGCTCACGCGGCTGTTTGGTTCGCCCAGGCGGACTCCCAGTTCGCCCTGCGAGGCATCACCGCGGACGACACCCGCTTCCACCATGTTGTGGCGGCGCTCGGTTCCGCCACCGCGGCCCGCGCCTTGAGCCTCCTCCAGCACCCGCCGGCTGCTGACAAATACGACGCGCTGAAGACGCTCCTCCTCGGTGCTTTCGCCCTCTCACCGGCAGCACGCGCACGGCGCCTGCTTGACCTGCCCGAGCTCGGCGACACACGCCCGTCCGAGCGCATGGACTATATGCTCTCGTTGCTCGGCGAGCACTCTCCGGCATTCCTGTTCCGGGAGCTGTTCCTCTGTCAGCTGCCTAACCAGGTACGCCTCGCCCTGGCTGGCACGTTGATCACGGATTCCCGCGCCCTCGCCAGGGAAGCCGATAAGATCTCCTCGGCGGGCCAGCACATCGGCGCGGTTACCTGGAGCCCGCCGCCGTCCGAGGCGACGCCCACAACGCCCAAGCACCCTGCGCGGTTGGAGGCCGAACTGCCGGTGCAACTGGCGGCCGCCACGCCGCACCGCCCGCTTCCGACACGACGGCCGGGGCCTCCACCTGACCGGGCGTGGTGTTATTACCACGCCAGGTTCGGACACAAGGCTCGGACGTGCCGGCCCCTGTGCACTTTCGGCAGGTCGGGAAACGGCCGGGCCAGCGTTCATTCCCAGCCATGAGCGCCGGCCACTCGGGCAACTTGCTGTTTATTCGGGACAAAGCGTCTGGACGGCGTTTCCTGTGCGACACCGGCGCCCAACTGAGCGTCATACCTGCCTCCGAGCAGGACAGGCTGGACGCAGTTTGCGGCCCCTCTTTGGTCGCTGCTAATGGCTCGGCCATACGCACTTTCGGCCCACGCGTCGTCACCCTCTGCTTCGGCAGCCAGCGCTTTCAATGGACTTTTGTTACCGCCAGCGTCCCCGTGGCTTTGCTGGGCGCCGACTTCCTCTGCACGCACGGGCTGCTGGTCGACGTCAAACGACGTCGCCTTGTCCACGCCGAGACCTTCAGCTCCCTGGCGTGCATAATGAGCAGCTCCGCGCCGACCGAACTGGCGTGCGCCCTCCCGGCAACGAACGAGTTCGCTCGCCTGCTCGTGGAATTCCCGGCCCTCATGCGGCCGACGTTTTCGGCCGTCGCGGTGTGGCACGGGATCGAGCACCACATACCCACTACGGGCCCGCCGGTCTACGCCAGGGCCCGCCGCCTCGACCCAGCCAAGCTCGCCGTGGCAAAGGCCGAATTCGATGCGTTGGAGCACCTCGGCATCATGCGGCGCTCCGATAGCGCGTGGGCCTCGCCACTGCACATCGTGCCAAAGCCGGGGGGTGGATGGCGCCCGTGTGGTGACTACCGCCATCTCAATGACGCTACCACCCCCGACAGGTACCCGATCCCGCATATTCAGGACTTTTCCGCCCGTTTGGCGGGACGGGTCATCTTTTCGAAAATTGACCTGATACGGGGCTACCACCAGGTACCTGTCCGGGCGGCCGACGTCCCGAAGACGGCCGTCATCACGCCGTTCGGCCTGTTCGAATTTTTGCGGATGCCGTTTGGCCTCAAGAACGCGGCCCAGGCGTTCCAGCGCCTGATGGACGGCGTGCTGCGCAACCTGCCATTTCTTTTCGTCTATCTGGACGACATCCTCATCGCCAGCACGTCCCGCGCCGAGCACCTCCTCCACCTCCGAACACTGTTCGGTCGCCTCAGCGAGCACGGCTTAATTGTCAACCCAGTCAAATGCCACTTCGGCGCGACGACCGTTGACTTTTTGGGCCACCGCATCAACAAGACCGGGGCCGTGCCGCTGCCGACCAAGGTCGAGGCCATCACCACGTTCCCGCGTCCCCGTTCCATCAAGGCCCTCCAAGAGTTCCTCGGCATGGTGAATTTTTATCACCGATTCGTGCCCCGCGCTGCTCAGCTCATGCGACCCCTTTACGAGGCCCTCCGGGGCAAGCCGGCCAAGCATGACATTGTTTGGTCCGCGGCCATGGACGCGGCCTTCGCCAGTGCCAAACGGGCCCTCGCCGACGCAACGCTGCTGGCTCACCCGGTGCTCAACGCGCCCATCGCCCTCACTACGGACGCCTCCAACTACGCGGTGGGCGCCGTCCATGAGCAATGGGTGGACGGGGTTTGGCAGCCACTCGCTTTTTTCAGCCGGCAACTCCGGCCGAACGAGTTAAACTACAGCACGTTCGACCGCGAGCTGCTCGGGCTATTCCTGGCCGTTCGCCATTTCCGACACCTCCTGGAGGGCCGCCCGTTCACGGCTTTCGTCGACCACAAGCCGTTGGTCTATGCAATGGCTAAGGTCACGGAGCCGTGGTCGGCCCGCCAGCAGCGCCACCTCTCCGCCGTGTCGGAGTTCACCACGGACATCCAGCACGTCGCCGGCAAAGACAACGCCGTGGCCGACTGCCTTTCGCGGGCCAGCGCGAACGCAGTCCACCTCGGCGTGGACTTCACGCTCATGGCGGCCGACCAGACCACCGACGCCTCGGTGCAGGCACTCCGCGTGGCGGACACGGGCCTCCGCCTGGCCGACATCCCCTTCACGGGCACCGTCCTGCTCTGCGACATCTCCCAGGGCCAGCCTCGCCCCATCGTGCCCGTTTCCTGGCAGCGCCGCATCTTCGCCTCCATCCACGGCCTTTCTCACCCGGGCCGGAAAGCTTCTCAGAAGCTGGTGTCGGCGCGTTTCATCTGGCACGGCCTTCGATGAAACATCCGCGACTGGGCCAACGCCTGCACGGCCTGCCAGCGAGCCAAGGTCCACCGCCACACCCAGGCCCCGCTGGCACCTTTCGCCGTGCCTGAACGGCGTTTCGACCACGTCCACGTGGACCTGGTGGGTCCCCTGCCCCCCTCGCGGGGGTTCACCCACCTGCTCACCATGGTGGACAGGACCACCAGGTGGCCGGAGGCCGTGCCCCTCACCTCCACCACCACCGCCGACGTGGCGCAGGCGTTCATCGCCACCTGGGTCGCGCGCTTCGGTGCACCAGCGGACATCTCGTCCGACCGCGGCCCACAGTTCACGTCTGAGCTTTGGGGCGCGGTCGCCCATTCGTTGGGGGTCACGCTGCACCGCACCACGGCCTACCACCCCCAAGCCAATGGGTTGTGCGAGCGGTTTCACCGCTCCATGAAGGCCGCACTCATGGCCGGCCTTCAGGACGACGGTTGGGCCGACCGGCTGCCGTGGGTCCTTTTGGGCCTTCGCACGGCCCCCAAGGAAGACCTCCAGGCGTCTGCCGCCGAGCTCGTCTACGGCCAGCCACTCCGCGTCCCGGGCGAATTCGTGCCTGACGCTACCAGTCCCTGGTCCGCCGCTCGCCAGCGCTCGGACCTCCAGGAGGCCGCCCGACGATTTGCCCCTGTGCCGACGTCCCGCCACGGTGGCCCCCAGTCCTACGTCCCCCCGGCGCTTCGCACAGCGGAGTACGTCTTTGTGCGTCATGACGCGCACCGGGGGCCACTCCGGCCGCCGTACGACGGGCCCTTCCGGGTCCTGCGACGGGGCGACAAGTCTTTCATCATCGATTTCGGCGGCCGGCCGGACCGGATTTCTGTGGACCGCCTCAAACCGGCGCACATGGACGTCGACCGACCACCACGGTTGGCCCTTCCTCCGCGGTGAGGCCGCCCCCCGTCCACAGTTCCCCCCGCTCGACCACCCACCACCACGTCAGACCCCTCCCCACGACCCTCCAGGGGTCGCTTCAGCCGGGTCATCTGGACCCCCCTTAAATTGACCCTGCCGGTGCAGGTCGATTCTGGAGGGGCGTGTGTAGCGGTTACCGCTGGATGTACATAATCGCCTTGCACCGGCCAGAACACGGCCAGACGCGCCTCTCCCGGGCATGCCCGGACTCACTGTTCCCGGGCACGCCCGAACCTCCCGGGCACGCCCGGTCTCGTCTTTCCCGGGCATCCCCGCTCTCGCCTTTCCAGGGCTCGCCCAGAACGTCCGGGCATGCCCGCTATCGCCTTTCCAGGGCTCGCCCAGAGCGTCCGGGCATGCCCGCTATCGCCTTTCCAGGGCTCGCCCAGAGCGTCCGGGCATGCCCGCTATCGCCTTTCCAGGGCTCGCCCAGAGCGTCCGGGCATGCCCGCTATCGCCTTTCCAGTGCTCGCCCAGAGCGCCCGGGCACGCCCAGCCTCGACTTGCCAGGCCGCAGCCAAACACGCCCGGGCAGGTCCAGACTCGCCTTTCCAAGGCTCGCCCTTGATACCCGGGCATGCCCGGTATAGCTTTTGCCGGGCAAACTTCCCGACATAAATGTGTATATATATTGCTGCCCGATAAACGGGCTTGTCAGAATACCTGAGCTGTTTTGTTTCAATAAAGCAACTCGGACGAATTCCGTCTTTGGTCGCGTCAATTCTTTCGACTCGCGTTGGAGCGCAGTTCCTTCAATGCAGCCATTTACCCTTCTGAACGTGTTGAGTGACCTGTGCCTGAACCCCCATATCATACTCTGGGTGGAAAGTTTTTTACGAGACCGTCCTCAGCAGGTGAGGGTGAATGGGAGCTTATCAAAGTTATCAATCTTGAATACTGGTGCTTCACAAGGCGGTGTATTGTCACCTCTACTGTTCAGTTTGTACACCAATGGATGCGTGGCTCTTAAAGAAGTTTGTAACTTTATGAAGTATGCAGACGATACCGCCATTGTTGGCTGTCTTTCCGATAAATCATCCTTTGTATCTTTACCTCAACGAGATTGACACATTGAATAAGTGGTGTGGGGACTTTTGTCTTACTCCGAATGTGTGCAAAACAAAAGAGATGATTTTGGACTTTCGGAAAGGTCACAATCATGAGCCTGTAACCATAAATGGTGATGAGGTAGAAATTGTTAACAAATTTAAATACCTGGGCACCTTTATTGATAACAAGCTAACTTTTGATGGAAATACTGATGCAGTGTACAAGAAATCAATGCAAAGATTGTATCTTCTCAGGAAGTTGAATTCATTTGGTGTTAGCTCTCGTGTGATGCGGATGTTAACATTTTCCTTACTGATCAGTGTTTTATCATTTAATTTGATTTCCTGGTACAGTTATCTTAATGTGCGGAATAAGTCACGATTGAGAAAGGTCATGACATTGGCATTTAAAGGTGTAGGTGGGCCTTCAACGAGTCTGGAGTCTCTATACCTGCGACCATTGAAAAGGAAGGCGGTGCAGGTGTGTGCTGATGAAAATCATTTCTTGAACGGACATTTTGAAAAACTGCCATCAGGGAGACGCTTTCGTGTAAGGAGGATGAAGAAGAACATTTTCAAAAGGTCATTTGTACCATGTGCAATTCAAATGTTAAATTCAAATTCCTCGACATTTTGCTGTTTCGTCAATCTTCCATATTTTATATTTATTTTATATTTTATATCTTTTTATATTGTTTTCTTATTCCCTTTGTGTTTTATGTTTTAATGATGGTCAACTTACGGTGTCACCAAAGAATAATTTCCCTGAAAATGGGACAATAAAGATTTATTATCATATATAGCGACATCAAGGGTGACCAAGCTCGAACAAGGGATGATTTCATGATGAAAGTTGGATCGAGCCGATTGCGGAACAATACTGAACCAGCCGGGCAAATGTTGTTGATCCAGAGCAGCCTGTGCGTCACCCTCCGGATGCCCAGGAGTACACTGTTCATGGTGACGTCATACGTCGTGTGCCCGTTGTTATCACAAGAACAGGCAAACGTCGCCAAGGAGAACGGGACTATGACATTTGCAAAAGGGCAGGCAATGGGCGCCGTCGGTCTGCAGAAGATGTGACATTGGCATTTGTAAAGAACGCATCCCAAATCATAGATGGCATGGTTGAGGGGAGGGCACATTTGATCAGTGTTGGTCCTGGTCTCAGAATTCTATCGTGAGGGTTTTCACATTTCCTGTCCTTGGTTGCCTCGAGTTCAACCAGTTACTTCAAGTTCAATACCTTTCATTTGAAGTTTGTACAACTGGAATTGTGGAATTGTGGAATTGTTGTGATCTGTAATCCAGCCTGATTTGACTCTGGTATTTTTTCCTTATTTTTTTGAGATAAACCCTTGTTGAATGGCAATGGCTGTCTTGTTTGTGGCCTGCATGAACTACATTCTCTCCCTCAGAAATACTTGAAAAAAATTACTGGTACTGAATGCAATAATGTATTTTTCTTTTGAGGAAATGGTTGTACCTCCTGAGTTGTCCCATCAATGAGGGTCACTGTCCAAATTTCACGCTTCAAAATACACTTTTCAGGGGTCAGTGAGAACCCTGTTCATTGGTCTGAAATCCTTTTGAGAAAAATGTTTTCAAAACGGGTTTATTTCCTCGAATGTGAAGAAAAGGTTCACTGGTCTATAGGTTCACTGGACCACAAATGGAAAATGGAAAGTGGAAAGTGAGCCTTTTTGAACAGTGAACCTTCGCACCAGTGACATGAATGAGCTGTAAATGTGCTGTCACCTGAAACATTCCTGTGTTGGATTCCTTGCTCTAAAAATAAAAATAAAGTTTTTCTTGTCAAATTTCTCTTGCAGTCTTTCACAACCTGTCCGTGATGGGTAAGTGCCTGAAAATGTCAAATCTGCCAATTTATGACTCTGTGAAGTTGACCTTGATGACCTGTATATTCTGCAAGGGCATTTCATTCTCTACATGATGGTATTTGGTCTTTGGGGTGTAACTGGCAATCTTCATCCTGAATAGTGATGGCCAAGATGTATTGCACTATTTCTAATGCATAAGCGTGGAAATAACCCAAAGAAAATTGGTCTCGTCCCTCACTAAATGTGCTGCTGTGCCCCAGCAACTCCATGGAAACTTATGAAACTTTATCACATTGAATTTTTTGTCCCTGCTGAGGTCCTTTATGTGAAAAAACATCCTTGCTGTCCACTATATTTTTGTAATGATGTGTGAAGGCAGACTGAAAAAGCATGAAAATGTCAAATCAGCCATTTTATGAGCTTGTGACCTTGACTTTGAATGACCTTGGTGACCTTCGAAAGATGCAATGACATTTAATACCCTACGTGATGGTATATGGTCTTGGGGGTCTAACTGGTAGTTTTCCTCCTGAAAATGGACCATTTGTGAAATAGGCATTAAAAATGCCAATGACCTAAATGGGCAGTAGACTGGAAAGGTTATGTAATGGTTTAATAGGAGACTCCAGAGGGTTAAAATCCAATTCAGTCGCGAATAATGGCAAAGTCCCGTACCTCGAATGACCACGTACAGGTTTTAATGAACAAAACGTTTATTACCACAGGAGTGAGAGGGGGAGGGGGAACGACAGAGAGACAGAGACAGAGACAGAGACAGAGACAGAGACAGAGACATGACATGACAAAACTGAGGTAAAAGATAAATTTTAAAAATCCCTTGTTCTTTACCACAATCATCATTCTCTTCCTTCATTGTAATGACTGTTTCTTGGCAGTGATGTTCTAATGCAGATAATCTTTAGATACAGTCAATTAGCCAACTCGAAATTCAACATGGTGGCCATTTTGATGAAATGGCCACCAAAATTACCAGCAGGTACCTCTCCTCATGTCTTTCTTCTCTCAGAGACCCAATTGTCACATAATGTTCTTGTTACTTCATTTTACATTTCAAGCTGCAATCTTCATTCATGAATCCGCTTCAAAGGAGTAGTTAGGGTAGGGTTCGGGTTATCTCCTCCAACATCAACACGTCTGCTGTACGCCACGTGGACCCCAAATCTCCAAACTTTGATGTCAGATCTGCCTGTAGATTTGTCTCCCGACCATCACTATTTTTCTCTGTTTCACTTTCTGCTCTCCCAACTCCACAAACTTCATCGCTTTCTTTCACGATATTAATTCCTGCAATGAGGCCGTGACATCCGAACATCCTCAAGCAAAATGCCTCGATTTCGGAGACTTCAATGGACACCACAGGGAGTGGTTGAAAATCTTCCCACATGGATGTTGGGGGAGTTGAAGCTCTTATATTTTCCATTCTCAATGATTTGGAACAAATTTTTATTACCCACCCTACCCATATCCCAGATCGTCATGACCACTCTTCCAATACTTGGGATTTGTTCTTCATCTCCAACCCGTTGCGTTGCAGCTTCACAATTTCACCTCCAATTGGTTCTTCTGACCACTACCTTGTGAACATCACTTTGCTTACCACCACTCCTCCGCCGATTAAACACCAGTATTGGCATTTCAATGACACGAACTAGACTGGTTTACGAAACTTATTTTCTGGTTTTCCATGGAAAAACGACTGCCTCTCCTCAGGCGATGCCTCCATCTCTGCTGCACATATAGCTGAGGTTATTTTTGCAGGAATGGAGGCTTATATCCCCGTCTTTCAAGTTTAGCTCTCCGACCAACTCTTGTTTCACCCATTTCTGCTCTGCGGCTATTCGTGCAAGGGATGCGGCATATCGGACATGGAAAAACTCTTCTTCCTCAAACTCTCATTCAGCTTTCATATCTGCCGGAAATTACTGCAAACATGTTATTCGTGAGGCCAGGCATTCGTTTATCCAAAAGAAATGTGACAATCTCTTATCTTCTTCCACTAATAGATCTTTCTGGTCCTTAGCTAAAAGTGTCACCAACAACTTCTGTCGCTCTACCTTTTGTTCGCTTTTCCGTCTCTCCGCCCGATGAAGCAACTCTTTTTGGTTCTCCTTTCTCCTCCAATTCCACACTGCATGACGGACATTCCATCTCCCTCAGATGTTCCCCTTAGAAATGTCATACCCCTCTCAATAATATCTTTTCATGCAGTCAAAAAAATACACCCCTCTCTGGACACAAGCAAGTCATACAGATAAGAGACACATTCCTCCTTATGTCTTAAAGGAGGGTTCTTCAGAACATGCTCCCGTGCTTGCTCATTTGTTTTGTTTTTGTTTAAAACCCCAAAGTTTTCACCTTTCCTGGAAACATGCCTCACGACAGCCTATTTTAAAGAAGGGTGATCGTTCAAACCCTTCCGCTCGTCCTATTGCTCTGACTTCGACGGCTTCCAAAGTCTTTGAATGTCTCCTCAATAACCATTTCCTCAAGCATCTTGAATCTCACAGTCTTATATCTGACCATCAATATGGCTTTCGCATACCTACCGGTGATATCCTTTCTTACATTACGAATGTCTGGGAATCTTCTCTGAAAGTCTTTGGGGAATCCTTTGTTGTTGGCCTTGATATCTCAAAAGGCTTTGGCAGATGTTTGGCATCGGGGTCTGATATCCAAGCTTCCCTCTTTCGGCTTTCCTCCATCACTCTGCTCTCTCATATTGAGCTTTCTCTCCGACTGCTCTGTCTCCATAAATGTTTATGGTTCAGCATCTTCCTCCTTCCCTATCAACAGCGGTGTCCACCAGGGTTCTGTCCTGTCTCCAACACTCTTCCTTCTTTTTGTCAATGATCTTTTTCTTCTAAAAAGAATCAAATGCACTCGTATGTTGATGATTTGACATTACATTCCTCCATGTTTTTCTCATCTGCCCATCTTCCCTCATTCGATCTGCATCTCGTTTGATCACAGCCACGACTTTAAATTTGGATTTGGAAGTCGTGGCTGTGAAATGTGGGGCAAATGTGGGGCAAATGTAATCAGATTACTCAATTTCTTCCCATCTAATTTCTTCCAAACCTCAATGTCTTCCCATCTCTCTCGAAATCTCCTCTCAATTCTCCAATCTTCTTTGAAAGCTCCACAATTACACCATGCGATTCAATCAACCTACTCGGTATTACTCTAACATCAAATTTATCCTGAAATCCACAAATTACACAAATAGTCAAATCTGCATTGAAGAAACCAGGAGTGCTGTTCAGATGTCGAAGAGTCTTCTCCTTTGAACAGTTTATTCAACAGTATAAAGGATTGATTAATCCTTGTACAGAGTACTGCTCTCACATCTGGGGAGGTTCTAGCTCCATATACTTACTGGACAGAATTGAATCCAAAGTAATCCGACTTATCAACTCTCCCAATCTGACATCAAAACTCGACCCGCTCAAATTACGCCACAAAGTTAGCTTTCTTTCTCTTTTCGACATATATTACTTCAGTTTCTGCTCCCAATAACTTGCTGCTTGTGTATCTCCGCCATCAGCGAGACCACGGAATATTCGACAAGCCACTACATCTCATGATTATTGTGTGGCCATTGGAAACTCAAGGGTGGGGCGTTATGATGTTTGTTTCTTCCTCTCCACTGCCAAACTCTGGAAATCTTTACCTTCTCATGCCGTTCCAAACACTTATGACCTTCACCCTTTTAAAAAAGCAGATTTTTTACTTCCTCAAAAACTCTAAGACTATTCCCTCTTCACTTTTCTATCAATGCAGCTCTACTATTTTAGGCCTGGCCACGATGAGGACGATATATTCCGTGAGTGGAGCCATCAACATTTTTTTTAAATTGCTAAAATGTGCCATAAACTTTTAAATATTGAATTTAGGATGCTTGAGTATCAATGCAGAATCACTGAACTACATATGATACTGTTGTGGATATGAGGATTGTGTTTTTTTTATTGTTTTATTGTGGACCCTCCTTCCTCCATTTGTTGTTGTATAAAGGTCAAAGGTCTTGCCCGTAGTTATTTCACAAGCACCCACGTAGCCAGTAATAGATTTCCTCCTTGTTGACAGTTATTTCCTTATTCTGTGTAGTAGGGTAAGGCCTTGTCTTCCATTAATTTGACACTCCATTGCACCGCATTAAATAAGGTAGATCCCTCCGACATGGCATCTTCAAAGTGCCAGGTTTGCCAGGTTTGCTGCAATTGCCAACTGCATTTGGGCAGTTTTCTTCATTCGGCATTGCTGCCCTTTGGCTGGGGCTAGCTCGAATCGCCCCAAAACCACCATGAGCCACGAGGTAAGGTCGGGGAAGAAAGGCGTGTCTCCACCTCGTCATAGACGGGAGGAGTGAACCAGCCCTTGCCGACCAACCCAGAACGAGGGGTTGGCTTTAGAGGGCGGAGAGAGAACGTTTGGGGGAGGTTCGAAAAAGGGTCAAGAGTGGGGCTTATATAACCCGCGAGAGACGCCCACAGAGAGAGTCGAGGATGGAGGAGATCAGATCACAGACAAGCCTGAAGAGAGTCCTGCGAGTTTGTGAGCGAGGGAGAGAGAACCCATCACGCCAGACCCCCCACCAGCAGCGTTGGCTCCACCAGGCAGCTCCGACCCATTACCCCGCGCACACCACAGGATCGGTGGCATCGGCGGCCGTCGAGGTCCAGCCCGACGTCCCGTGCGGGATCAAGCTCCAGCCAGCTCCGTGCCTTCCTCCCCCTCCAGCCGCCCATCTCCAAGCCATTGATTCCTGCCTGCATTTCCCGTGTAAGTGTGAATGTTTGTCCGTCTTCCACGTTGCCCTGGGGTTTATTAATTAAGCTTGTGTAGATAAGCGAGCATTTCACTGTGTCTCCTTGATTCCTTCTGTCATTATTTTATTATCCTTCCTTCTTCCTTGGTTTCTTTGGTCCTGTAAATAGTAATAAATTATAATCGTATTTAAAACCTTTTTTTTGACTTCTTCTTCTTCTTCTTCTTCACATCCACATCGTCTTTGTCTTTTCCAAATTGAATATCTGTGGCACGATTTGGCCAACGTTCATAATCGGGTCTAGTCATTGTAAAAACGGTTTGGGCCGCGACGCCATCCGCTCGGCAAATTAACATCTTATCCGCGGTCCGTAACAATTGGTGCCAGGAGCGAGATATGGACCTGAAGCGCTTAGTGCGCTCAAATTATGAGTGAGCCGAAATTTGTTTTATAAAATCTTAAATTGAACATCGTGCCATGGATAGTCAAGGCGGCCGCCCGGATAAGCCCCCGTCCCTGCACCGAATGCCGGACGTATCCAACCGCCGGCACCAAGCAACCCGCATTCATTGCTCGGCTGTGCGAACCTGGGCTTTGGAGATGAATTGGCGCACCGAGAGGCTCAAGTGAGTAGATGTGTGATGAGGATAGTGTTTTGGACCCGAAATTAGAAAAACAAATTTGATGATTGGCACATTTTTAATTGGCTGGAATTTGGTGAGCAAAATTGATAGTAGAAGATGCCCGATGTGGTGGGATGGCAACTCTGCCATCTCTCACAGCAGGGGCAAAGGAGCACTAGTTTTATGGGGTTTATGGCAGTGAAAACTAGCCCGGGAGGGTTAGGATATCTTGTGTAGGGACCTAGAGAGTGACAATAGGTAACGCTAAGGTTAGGTAGTGACAATGATACCTGTAGTGGGGACGCAGGTAGATTAGTTGGATGATAATGACGAGGGAGCGCAATAGTTTAAAGGGGCGACTGGGAAGCGCAAGTTCCAGAGGGGAGTAGTTAGATGAGATGATGCTGTGTGTGTGAGGATCGAAAGTGTATTGAGCAGGGTATGAGTAACTGATTGTGATTGAGTTGTATTGTGATTGCACAGGTGTGCAACTGGACAGGTGGATGGAGCAGTGTATGAGTGAGAGTGATAGTGATGTGAGTTGTGCTGACCAAATGGTCCAGGGAGGAAGGAGGGTGCAGGTGCCAGGTGTGATTGCACAGGTGTGCAACTGCAGGTGTATGGAGAATGGTGTGGAATACATGGAGTGTGGAATATATGGAGTAGGGAATGGATGGTCGTGGAGTGAGTATGGTGGAAACTGTGGAGTGGAGTGGGTGGTGCGAAGGTGTGGATGGGGGAAAGGAGGATGGACCCCATCACGAATACCCGGGGTGGGTAGTTTCAGTGTTAGGTAGAGGGTATAGGTAAATTGTAGTTGGATATTGGCATCTGTGGTGCGTGGTGGAAGAATGATGGTTGAACGGGTGCATTAGTGTCGTGGAAATGGCTGGGCGTGTAGCCTGTTAGTGCGTGTAGTCGGATGGGCACTCCACCACTGTGAGGATGTCGGCCAGGTGAGGCCACAGGTGGGCTCTGGGAGCCGATAGAGTTGTTGTGGATGGGGCCCGAGGATCCGGAGGACGGACCCGGGTAGCCCAGTGCCAGAGAGGGCACCGAGGGGTGACAGAGCCAGGAGGGGCCTTCCCCAATTAGATAGGTTAGGGTGAGGAGCTAGGTAAGCTCGGGTGGCAACTACAGTGGTGGAGGTGTGCAGGTGGGTAGACCTGCTGGAAGAGCTACACGACTCAGCCCGGAAATTGTGCAAGGGCACCGGGAGATGAATCGGGGGAGTGAGACCCCAAATTGAGAAGCACCACAGTTTGGTCAATGGGAATTGGTTTTTAGAACCCATAGGGTAAGTTGGCCAATGGATTGGCAGGGAAAGACCCCGGGTAGTGTAAAGTGTGTTAATGTCATTTAGAAGATAGTTAGGATTAAGAATCTCCTCGCACCATCTGCATCCACTCACCTGAGGTGACAGGACTCCACACCATGCCAAGTTTTTATTATTTTATTGTGCAAATGTTTGGAATGTGAGACGCATCATGACGTAGGTGTGACATTGTGCTGATGTTACCACTTGATGGACCCCAGGTTCTGGGGCAGGGCACCTCTGTTGGAGACCAGCCATAGTGGCCAGGGAATCTTGCTTGTGGACCTCGGTAAGGTGGCACCTATGCCAAACAGGTGGACCACCCTTAGTTGGCCCCTGTGGCCCTAAATAAAAATGGACACGGTTTGTGCTTTTTATATTGCCAAGTAGGCCGCATGAAGCAAGAAGACATCGGGAAGAACATCGGCCCAGCAGAGAAGGAGAAGACCACCACCAGTTGTTTTTTTGTGTGTTTATTACAAACAGTAATGACTGTGCACTGGTTGGTGCTTTTGGGTGCTTTGGTGTTATTGGTACTGGTGCATCGATGCAATGCGTGCTGTCTCCTCCCTCCCAACAGGAATTTCCTTCTCTTTGTTTCCCTAAAAAGAAAAAAGAAAACAGGTCCTGGGTTGCGTTGTAAATAAGGAATCACGTCACTGTAAATAATGCTCCCCACCGTAAATGTATAGTTTGAAAACAATTCCGTAATTCGGTTATCCTGTGGGCGCAAATCTGTTAGGCAGGGTGCAATGCAGCAGGGGGACATATTTATTTGTGTTTTAAAATTGTCACACTCAGGGTCAGGTTAATTGTAGAGGGAATTACACCTACGTGTCACACTAAAAGTAAAGTTTTATAGGCCCGAGTACGGGCCTGAAGGAAGGAGGGTGCAGTGTAACGAATTTGAGAAGTGTAACGAATTTGAGAAAATGTAAAGAATGTGAGAATTATGGTTTTGTTGTGTGTAAGTGGCACCCTCCGTAATGTAAAGAAAGGTCGAAGCTCGTCCTCTTAGTTAATTCCATAAACCTACACACAGGGCACCATACATCCTTTTAAATAGTTAGTCCCTTATTTTATGTAGGTTAAGGATGTGTTTCCCAATAGTTTGACTCTTCATTGCACCGAATTAAATAAGAGTAGGTCCCTCCGACGCCCCATGGCATCTTCAAAGTGGCAGCTTTATCCACTTTGCTGCAATTGACACCTTTATCCACTTTGCTGCATTTCATCCCCTGTCTACTGTTTGCTGCATTTGACTCCATTACGCACGAGGTAACCAACGGAGAAGAAAGGCGTGTCTCCACCTCTTCATCGGGGGGAGGAGTCAGCCAAGCGCGAGGAACAAGGCGTGGCTTTGCCAACGCGTCATCAAGACGGGCGGGATCGGTAGCCCTCGCGACCAATCAAGGCCGAGGCGAGCTGACCGAGGGGCGTTTACAACGCACGCGGGTAAGAAACCCAAAAGCACATTATAAAAGGACACGCGCGGGTTTCTATAGGGCTTTTTGGAGAAGATTGAGGTCCTGGAGAAGTCACAGAGTCCTGAGAAAAGATTGAGAGGTCCGGAGAAGATTGAGAGAGAGGTGCGGCAGATGCGCGCTCCAGCTAAAGCAGCCAAGAGAGAACGAGACGTGAGGGGGTGCTGATACTGCAGCAATACGCCGAGACCCTCTAGGCCCTATTGCCGGTTGTGGAGACGCGGAGCTGCCAGCTGCTGTTCGCTTCGAGCACGGAACGTGGACCTCGACGGTGTGGAATTGCCCAGACCTTCCTGTCCTGCCATCCGCTTGGACCTTCTCCTCCCTCCAGTGATTCCTGCCATCATTTCCCCGTGTAAGTGTGATTGTTCGTCCGTCTTTCATGTTGTCTTGGGGTATTAATTAAGACTGCCATATAGAAGCTAATCATTGCACTATGTCTCCTGCTCCTTCCATTGCCTTATAAATCATCTTTCTTTTCCTTTCTGCTTAGTGTGTATAAATAGTAATAAATCTTGTTATTCCCTACTTTGTCTTTACTTCTTCATGCTCTTTCAGTCGCTTTAGAGGTTTCCATATTGAGTGCACGTGGCGCGATTTGGCCAACGTTTGAGAATCGGGTTAATCTTTGGTAATGGCTCGAACGTCGGGTTGCTAACACCGCTCGGCAAATAACATCTAAAACCGGGGTTCGAGCGGTACTTGTCTCCCTAGTCTGCGGAGGGACGGATAAAGGTATTCGGGATAAACCCTGGACCCATAACCCTGATCCGTTCCATCCCGCGGGAGAGCGTTACAAGTGCCAGGAACGGGGAGACGGCCAGCTTAACAGGACCAGGGGCTAATCACCCCTTGCGAACGGGAGAGCCGTCCTCCGTATCCGTAACATTTGGTGTCAGGAGTGGGATGGGGGACGTGGGATGGGGGACGGAGATAGTGTTTTGGAGCCGAAATTAAAAAGCAAAATTTGATGATTGGTAAAGGATTGGCAGATTGATGATTGGTAATGGTAGAGTGATTGGCAGAGGATTGGCAAATTTTTAATTGGCTGAAATTTGATGTGCCAAATTGGTAGTGAGAGATACCCGATGTGGTGGGGTGGCAACTCTGCCATCCCTCACACCCGGGGGCAAAGGAGCACTAGTTTTATGGGGTTTATGGCAGTGAAAACTAGCCCGGGAGGGTTAGGATAATGATAGGGATCTAGAGAAGATGACCTTAGGTAACGTTAAGGTTAGGTAGTGACAATGATACCTGTAGTGAGGACGCAGGTAGATTAGTTTGGATGATAATGACGTGGTATGTGCTTAGTTTAAAGGGAAGACGGGGAACACTAAGTCAGCAGGGCAACAGGTAGTTCAGATGATGACGTGTGTGTGGTTAAAAGGTGTGATTGCATAGGTGTGCAACTGGACAGGTGTATGGAGCAGTGTTTGAGTGAGTGATAGTGATGCGAGTTGTGCTGACCAAATGGTCCAGGAAGCGGAGGAGGGTGCAGGTGGCACCAGATGTGATTGCACAGGTGTGCAACGACAGGTGTATGGAGAATGGTTGTGTGGAAGACATGTAGTGTGGAATATATGGAGTATGGAATGGATGGTCGTGGAGTGAGTATGGTGGAAACTGTGGAGTGGAGTGGATGGTGCGAAGGTGTGGATGGGGGAAAGGAGGATGGACCCCCATCACGAATACCCGGGGAGGGTAGTGTAAGTGTTAGGTAGAGGGTACAGGTAAATTGTGGTTGGATATTGGCATCTGTGGTGCGTATGGAAGAATGGTACTTGGATGGGTGCATTAGTGTTGTGGAAATGGCTGGGCGTGTAGCCTGTTAGTGTGTGTAGTTGGTTGGGCACTCCACCACTGTGAGGATGTCGGCCAGGTGAGGCCGCAGGTGGGCTATGGGAGCCGTTAGAGTTGTGGATGGGGCCCGAGGATCCGGAGGACGGACCCGGGTAGCCCAGTGCCAGAGGGCACCAAGGGGTGACAGAGCCAGGAGGGGCCTTCCACAATTAGATAGGTTAGGTCAAGGAGCAGGTAAGCTCAGAGGCAACTGCAGTGGTGGAGGTGTGCAGGTGGGTAGACCTGCTGGGAGAGCTACACGACTCAGCCCAGAAATTGTGCAAGGGCACCGGGAGATGAATCGGGGGAGTGAGACCCCAAATTGAGAAGCACCACAGTTTGGTCAATGGGAATTGGTTTTTAGAACCCATAGCGTAAGTTGGCCAATGGTTTGGCAGGGAAAGACCCCGGGTAGTGTAAAGTGTGTTAAAGTCACTTAGAGGATAGTTCGGATTAAGAATCTCCTCGCACCATCTACATCCACTCACCTGAGGTAACGATGGTACTCCACACCATGCCATGGTTTGTTGGTTTTTATTATTTTGGTGCAAATGTTTGGATTGTGAGACGCATCATGACGTGGGTGCGACATTGTGCTGGTGTTCCATCTCTCCCTCCTTATGAGGATTGATGATGAATTGGTGATGGCAAATTTGGTTAGATGGATTGTGGGAACGAATTTGGTGTAGGGGAAATATGGGGAAGACGTGACGATAGTGACGAATTTGTAAATGTGGAGATTGTTGTAAATATGGGGTAAGGGCAAGGGTAGAGTAGGTGACAGGGGGGGGGGGGGGTGACGTCCGGTAGGGACGAGCTTTTCTCCGCTCCATCTCCATACGCACCTTGCCTTGCATTGCCTTTATTGATGTGTACCCTTGTGACCTTACCCCTCGCTCATCTGTCTTTTCCCCCCCTTGTCTCCCACACGAGGACTGTGCGCCACTGGGCACCGAGGGGAGCGTGCGAGAGTCCGCCATTGGGCGCCCGAACCTCTCGCAACCACAGCTGTCTGCATCGATGCACCACCTTATGGACCACATGTCTGTGGCTGAGCACCACTTATGGACCCCATGGGTTGGGGCATGGCCCCTCTGCTGGAACCGGCCATGAAGGCCCGAGATCTTGCTGGCGGACCTTGGCCACAGGGCACCTATGCCCCACAGGTGAACCACACTAGTCGGCCCTGTGGGCCATAAATAAATAAAAACGGACACGTTTGGTGCATTTTATTTTATGTGCAAATAGGCCGCCAGCAAAGAAGATGACATCAGGAAGAGAGCATTAGCCAGCAGAAGGAGCCGAAGAGCAAGACACCACCAAGGGTTTGTTTAGTTATTTTTTATTATTGAACTGCAATGACTGCACCGATTGGTGCTTGAGGGTGTTTTGGTGTGTTTTGGGTGCTTCATGGTGCGTCGATGCAGAGCAGACTGTCTCCCCCCCCCAAAAGAACAATCACAGGTCCTGGGTTGCGTTTTGTAAATAAAATAGAGTCATTGTAAATAATGCGCCCCCACCGTAAATGTATAGTTTGAAGACAATTCCGCAATTCGGTTAGCTGTGGGCATGAGTCTGTTAGGTCGGGTGCAATGGAGCAGCGCGACATATTTATTTATGTTTTAAAACTGTCACACTCAGGGTCAGGTTAAATGTAGAGGGAACTACACCTACGTGCCACACTAAAAGTAAAGGTAAGAGGCCCGGGACGTACCTAAGAGGAGGAGGGTGCAGTGTTGTGGATATGAGGATTGTGTTTTTTAAAATTGTTTTATTGTGGACCCTCCTTCCTCCATTTGTTGTTGTATAAAAGTCAAAGGTCGTGCCCGTAGTTATTTCACAAGCACCCACGTAGCCAATAATAGATTTCCTCCTTGCTGACAGTTATTTCCTTATTCTGTGTAGTAGAGTAAGGCCTTGTCTTCCATTAATTTGACACTCCATTTCACCGCATTAAATAAGGTAGATCCCTCCGACATGGCATCTTCAAAGTGCCAGGTTTGCCAGGTTTGCTGCAATTGCCAACTGCATTTGGGCGGTTTTCTTCATTCGCCATTGCTGCCCTTTGGCTGGGGCTAGCTCGAATCGTCCTAAAACCACCATTAGCCACGAGGTAAGGTCGGGGAAGAAAGGCGTGTCTCCACCTCGTCATAGAGGGGAGGAGTGAACCAGCCCTTGCCGACCAACCCAGAATGAGGGGTTGGCTTTAGAGGGCGGAGAGAGAACGTTTGGGAGAGGTTCGAAAAAGGGTCAAGGGTGGGGCTTATATAACCCGCGAGAGACGCCCCCAGAGAGAGTCGAGGAGGGAGGAGATCAGATCACAGACAAGCCTGAAGAGAGTCCTGCGAGTTTGTGAGAGAGGGAGAGAGAACCCGTCATGCCAGACCCCCCACCAGCAGTGTTGGCTCCACCAGGCAGCTCCGTCCCGTTACCCCGCACACACGACAGGATTGGTGGCATCGGCGGCCGTTGAGGTCCAGCCCGACGTCCCGTGCGGGATCAAGCTCCAGCCAGCTCCGTGCCTTCCTCCCCCTCCAGCCACCCATCTCCAAGCCATTGATTCCTGCCTGCATTTCCCGTGTAAGTGTGAATGTTCGTCCATCTTCCACGTTGTCCTGGGGTTTATTAATTAAGCTTGTGCAGATAAGCTAGCATTTCACTGTGTCTCCTTGATTCCTTGTCATTATTTTATTATCCTTCCTTCTTCCTTGGTTTCTTTGGTCCTGTAAATAGTAATAAATTATAATCGTATTTAAAACCTTTTTTTGTCTTCTTCTTCTTCTTCTTCACATCCGCGTCGTCTTTGTCTTTTCCAAATTGAATATCTGTGGCACGATTTGGCCAACGTTCAGAATCGGGTCTAGTCATTGTAAAAACGGTTCGGGCCGCGGCGCCATCCACTCGGCAAATTAACATCTTATCCGCAGTCCGTAACAATACATATAAAAGGTCGTTAAAATTTATCTCATTGAAAAAAGACAACTCAGAGGCGAGCGTGCGCATGTCGAGGCCACCTTGGCAGCCCACTAGGGGCAGGTAACCAAGCTTTTAATGTGGTTAATCTGTCTTTTTATCTGTGAGTAGAATATCTCAAAAGGTTAAGAGGCTCTCCTTTGTGGCACTTTAAATGATTCCTCAAAGACCTTAGATTTGAGAAAGTCTCTGCACAAACCGTACACATGTACGGATGCTCGCTTGTGTGAATCCGCTTGTGAATCCGACACTCCGTCGACCGAATGAACCCCTTACCACAAACATTGCATGTACTAGTACCCGACTGCAAAGCCGCAATGAGCCGGCGAAGCCAAAGCCTCTTGCCACTATTTTACCCATCACTCTGGCATCAGTAGGTTAGGTAGTTGGTAGTAGCTAGGTGTAGTAGGTACCATACCTAGTTCAAAATGACACCATTTGCATTCTGGATGAGATTAAAATTTATTAAATTTTCTTCTTGATTAATTCGGTGAATTCCGTCTCAACTTCGGATATTTCCGGCCGTGAAAAATTATCCCCTACGGCCGCGAGATTTCTAAAAAATAATTCTTCGTCAATTTTAGAATATTTGACGCCGTTTTCACCCTCCGAAACGCGTAATAAACTTTTTTGAAATAATTTTTGTAATGCTCGAATCTCATTGGTTCCGGTGTTTAGTGACGAATTTCGTTGAAGATAACGAGGTTGGTCTTAAAGTATTTTAATTTCACATTAGAGGTGCATCAGATGGTGAATCAAACAAAGACGGGTGAAACAAACTCCTATTGAACTTTTTGTCAATTTTTTTATGCATACTTCCGCATCCGGACGATGGCGGCCTCCATTGAGTGATTTGGTTTTCGAAATATTTTTTCGAATGCTCGAATCTCATTGGTTCCGGTGTTTGGTGACGATTTTCGTTGAAGATAACCAGGCCCGTGCGGGCCGAGGTTGGTCTTAAAGTATTTTAATTACACATTAGAGGTGCATCAGATGGTGAATCAAACAAAGACGGGTGAAACAAACTCCTATTGAACTTTTTGTCAATTTTTTAATGCATACTTCCGCATCCGCAAGATGGCGGCCTCCATTGAGCGATTTGGTGCGTCACAGCTTCGGAATTCTCACCAGAGGATCCAGCATAATCTGGTTTTCAACATAATACATACGCGTTTATTCACAACACCGGCTTCGCGGGCTATAAGGGTGCTCTCCCGTGTGAATTCGCTCATGAGTCTGACAGTGCGTTGATCAAGTGAACCCCTTACCACAAACATTGCATGTATAAGGGCGCTCTCCCGTGTGAATTAGCTCGTGAGTCCGACAGTGCGTTGACCGAGTGAACCCCTTACCACAAACATTGCATGTATAAGGGCGCTCTCCCGTGTGAATTCGCTTGTGAATCCGACAGTCCGATGACCGAATGAACCCCTTACCACAAACATTGCCATGTATAAGGGTGCTCTCCCGTGTGAATTCTCACGTGCCTCTGAATCTTTGTTGAAGAACCGAATCTCTTTTGCCACACCTTACAGGTGTACTGTTTCTTTCTTGTGTGAATATCAGAATGACTCACTAACATGCTTTTATTTTGCGTTGAACAAGAATATTCAGTGCATTTGAACTCTTCATCACTGGGAACTTGTCGGTGCCTCTCCTTGTGCCTCTTCAAATCTGCCTTTTTGGTGAAGCTGTGAGAGCACGAGGTGCCGGTAAACTTCTTGAAGGGCTTCTTCTGTTCTCCTGTGAAGAGCATTCATCAATGTTAAAAAATGTCAGCACCGAGTTTACACTGAATGGAAGCTTGAACTCCCGACGCCAAATTGTATGTTGAGAACATATTGTTATAGATCGCGGTTAGATGTTATAGACCGAGCGGTGGTGTAAGACCGCGACCTAACAAAACTCACCCGATTCCACCCGAACTTTGGCCGTATCGCACCGTAGCTGCCCAATGGGGAAAAGACAAAGGCGACGAATGCAAAGAGGAAAAAGAAGGCAAAGAAAGGTTTGGAAATACGACTGAATTTATTGGCTATTTACACACAAGCAAAAAGAAAGCAATCAAGGTTTATTTACAACACATAAGACGCAGGTGACACAGGGAAAATACTAGCTTATACAGACTTAATTAACCCAGGACAGAACAAACAAAAGACGGACTCACGCGGGGAATTGCAGGAGGTGGATGGCTGGAGGTGAACGCTTGGTGGAGCCAACGCGGAGCTTGGTGGAGCCAACGCGGAGCTTGGTGGAGCTGAACGCTTGGTGGAGCCAACGCAGAGCTTGGTGGAGCTGAACGCTTGGTGGAGCCAACGCGGAGCTTGGTGGAGCCAACGCGGAGCTTGGGGGATTGGTGTGACGGGTTCTCTCTCCTTCCTTAGTCCCACCCAGTCCAACAACTTCCTCTCGTGCTTCAGGACTCTTTCTCTTTCTTTCTTGGTCCCTCACTCTTTACCACCGACTCCTCACCGCAACCAACGCAACCACTTGACCACCACCTCTACTGACTGACTCTTCACCACTCTGCACTTGACGACCGACTCCCAACCAACTCAGACCAACTCAAAGTCCAACCCCAGGCCTTTCTGTCTTCTGCTCTCCTCTGTAAAAACGCATCTCTCCTGGCCACACCCCTGCCTTGGGTTATATAGGCCCCCGCCCCTCAACCTTTGCGAACCTCCCCGGCCGCTCTTCCTCCGCCCTCTGTAGCCAAACCCCTGGCTCATGGTTGGTCGAGCGGGGCTGGTTCACTCCTCCCCTCTCTGACGAGGTGGGGAAACGCCTTCCTTCCCCCAACCCTGCCTCGTGGTCAATGGCGGCAATTGGATCGGAGGTAATATGGGCAATCGAGGCTCGGCAATGACGAGAGGGGATGTAATATGGGATGGAGATTTTGGGGATGGGAAGGAAAGGGGATCTATTCTCTTTCACTGGTGCAATGGAGTATTTCAATTAATGGAAGACACAGCCTTACGCTAATACACATAATAAGGATATAACTGTCAAAAGAAAGGATATATCGTGTCCTGCATGTATGTTTTATGGACTAACTACGGAAACGCCCTTTGACCTTTATACAACCACAAACGGAGGGAGGAGGGGTGATATTTTACAACAACCTTTTACAACAACATTTTACCACAACAACAAAATAAAAAAACATTCTCATATCCACAACACTGCACCCTCCTCCCCTTAGGCACGTCCCGGGCCTATTACTTTTACCTTAGTGTGGCATGTAGGTGTAGTTCCCTCTACTTTTAGCCTGACCCTGAGTGCGACAGTTTTAAAACATAAATAAATGTGTCCCGCTGCTCCATTGCACCCTGCCTAACAGACTTACGCCCACAGTTAACCGAATTGCGGAATGGTCTTCAAACTACACACTGACGGTGGGAAGCATTATTTACAATTGACGCTATTTTTATTTACAAAACTAACCCAGGACCTGTAATTGTTCTTTCTGGGGGGAGGACAGTCTGCTCTGCATCAATGCACCATGAAAGCACCTATAACGCACCAACACACCCTCAAGCACCAATCAGTGCAGTCACCACTGTTCATCAATAAAATAAATCCAACAAACCCAAACCCTGCAGGTGATCTCTTGCTCTTCGGCTCCCTCTGCTGGTTATTATTTGTTCTTCCAGATGTTGTCATTCTTTTGCTTTGCTTACTGGCGGCCTATTTTCAATAAAGTGTGCCCAATGTGTCCTTTTTTTATTTGATTTTATTTATGGCCCACAGGGCCGACTAGTGTGGTTCACCTGTGGGGCATCGGTGCCCTGTGGCCAAGGTCCGCCAGCAAGATTTCGGGCCCTCATGGCCGGTTCCAGCAGAGGGGCCTTGCCCCAACCCATGGGGTCCATAAGTGGTGCTCGGCCACTGACATGTGGTCCATAACGTGGTGCATCGATGCAGACAGCTGGTTCTGGGAATTTCGGGCGCACAATGGCCGACCCACGCACGCTCCCCTCGGCGCCCAACGGCGCTCAGGTCCTCATGTGGGAGACAAAAAGGGGGGACAAGACAGATGAGCGAGGGGTAAGGTCTCAAGGGTACACGTCAAAAAGGCAATGCAAGGCAAAATGCGTACGGAGGGCGAAGTGAGAAAGCTCGTCCCTACCGTACGTCACCCCCCTGTCACCTAGCCTACCCTTGCCCTTACGCCATATGTACAAAATCTACACATTACCAATTCGTCACTACTGTCACGTCTTCCCCATATTTCCCCTATACCAAATTCGTCACCACAATCCCTCTACTTCAAAAATTTGCCATCATCAATTCATCATCAATCCTCGTAAGGAGGAAGAGATGGAATTACGCACAATGTCACACCCACGTCATGATGCGTCTCACATTCCAAACATTTGCACAGTAAAAATAATTAAACATGGCATGGTGTGGAGTACCTGTCACCTCAGGTGAGTGGATGCAGATGGTGCGAGGAGATCCTTCATCCTAACTATCCTCTAAATGATTTTAACACACTTTACACTACCCGGGGTCTTTCTCCGGCCAAACCATTGGCCCTCTTACACTATGGGTTCTAAAAACCAATTCCCATTGGCCAAACTGTGGTGCTTCTCAATTTGGGGTCTCACTCCCCCGATTCATCTCCCGGTGCTCTAGCACAATTTCTGGGCTGCGACGTGTACCTCTCCCAGTGGGTCTACCCACCTGCACACCTCCACCACTGCAGTTGCCACCCGAGCTTACCTAGCTCCTCACCCTAACCTATCTAACTGGGGCAGGCCCCTCCTGGCTCTGTCACCCCACTCGGTGCCCTCTGGCACTGGGCTACCCGGGTCCGTCCTCCGGATCCTCGGGCCCCATCCACAACAACTACTACCGGCTCCCAGAGCCCACCTGCGGCCTCACCTGGCCGACATCCTCACAGTGGTGGAGCGCCCAACCAACTACACACACTAACAGGCTACACGCCCAGCCATTTCCACAACACCAACGCACCCATCCACATACCATTCTGTCACCCGCACCACAGATGCCAATATCCAACTACAATTTACCTGTACCCTCTACCTAACACTTACACTACCCGCCCCGGGTATCCGTGATGGGGGTCCACTCTTCCCCCATTCACACCTTTGCACCATCCACTCCACTCCACAATTTCCACCATTCTCACTCCACGACCATCCATTCCACTACTCCATACCATTTATTCCATACAACCACATACACCTGTTGTTGCACACCTGTGCAATCCTACCTGGTGCCACCTGCACCCTCCTCCTCTTCCTGGACCAGTTGGTCAACACAACACACAATCACCACTACTCCCTCATACACTGCTCCACACACCTGTTCAGTTGCACACCTGTGCAATCACACCTGTCCAATTCTCACCTGTTCAATCCTCACACACACGGCATCATCTCAGCTAACTACTCCCTTCTGAAACTTGCGCTTCCCAGTCGTCCCTTTAAACTATTGCGCTCCCACGTCATTATCATCCACACTAATCTACCTGCGTCCCCACTACAGGTATCAGTCACTAACTAACCTTAACGTTACCTAATGTCAATCTCTTCTAGATCCCTACAATATAACCTAACCCACCCGGGCTAGTTTTCACTGCCATACACCCCATAAACTATAGCTCCTTTGCCCCACGTCTGTGAGGGATGGTGGATTTGCCATCCCACCACATCGGGGGTCTCTCACTATCAATTTTGTACACCTAAATTCCAACCAATCAAAAATTTTCCATTTACTGCCAATTCTACCCACTATTATAAATTTCGTATCAAATCACTACCATCATCGTCCGTCTACTTATTACATCCTCTCGGTGCGCCATGACATCATTAAACTCGGTTTCGCAAAGCCGAGCAATGAATTCGGGTGGTTTGGTCGCCTGCAGGTTGAATCCGTCCGGCTTTCGGTTCAAGGGAGGTGGTTTGGTTGGACCGAGATTCCACGCACCATCTCGGCGCGGCACCTTGCGGTCCCGGGCCCGATGGCTCCATCTCCCCCGGTCGGAACCCCGTCCCCACGAGGGGGCACCGTTCCGCCTCCTCCCACTCGCCCTCGAACCGGACCGGTCGCCTCGCCCGACAAAGCCCGGACTCGACCGTGCGGGGCGGGGCCAAGCCCGAATCGGCAACGACGCTTCGAAGAGAAACGACGCAGCTTCGATCGACGCCGGGCCTCGCACCCAACCAAGCACCCCTCGCACCGAGTGCTCGCATCGGCTATCCGTCGCTCTAACCACTAAACCGGTTACCATCGACGCTTCACTTGCATGCTTACAAGCATACGCTACCCCTTTCACCCTCACAAAACCTGGCGTTCCAACGCCGTCCGTACATTCCACCAACGCTCTCTCTGTTACACACCACACCTCTTGCGCACACTTCGGTCCACACCTCTCCTCCGTTACGTCCTCCGTAACACTCACCATGGGCGTGCACTCCGTATTGCTCTCACTCCCTGTGTCACACCCCGTACACACCGACGTGCATTCTTGCTCGCACTCGGTTTCACTCCCACACTTTATACCACACCCACTCGCCGACGCACACTTTTTTCTCCCACGCGTGCCATTTCCACTCACACGGGACCCTTCACCAACGCCCGGATGCTTCCTCGATCCCAAGCGCGCGAAAATTCTTTTGTCGCTAAACATCCTCTTACAAAATCTCCCCGCACAATACACAGCACGTCTCACCTTCGGGGTTCTTCTTCCTCCCTGCACCAAAACCTGCAAACTTCCATTTGGATTAACGAGTACATCATCGTGATGTGAGCAGGGACTTTGTACATAATCCATTTCTCCCTGCAATTCCCGGGTTACCTCCGTCATCTCTTCAATTTTAATTCCCGCTACTGCTTTTTCTTTATTAACCTCGGCGACCGTTGGCTTTAATAAAATTCCCTCTACCTCATCGGTCGCCGGCTTTTCAAAACCCCGTGTCGCGATTTCTACCCCCGTCATTGTACCCGTGCTTTCCTCCGCTTCGCTCAACCAGCGCTTTTCGACACGCGTTACCTCCTCGTGCACCCCTGGGACCCTTTCGCCCAACTTGCGGTCTCTGTCCCTCTGCTCCCTTTCCTCGTATGCGGCTCTGTCCCTCGCCATTCCCTCATTATTGGCCCTCATTCCGTTCATTAATATCGCGTCAATTCTATTACTCAATTTCTCCCCCTCTATTCTCAGCATCTCGGTGAATTGCGCCATGAAGTCCCCCACATCAAAGCCCGCTGGTAGTGGTACGGTCACGGGCGCGGCAAAATTTGGTGCCGCTTCACCCACGTGCGTGAGGACGCCATTTTGTGCACCTGATACACCCTCAACCACACCTTCTTTACTCTCCTCCACCATTTTTTTTCCTAAGTCCTGGGTCGATTCTACCCCGTCTATCTCTCCCACCGGCATCCCGTCGCCTTGAACAGCCATGGCGCGATTTCAAAATTCGGATTTTTATACAACAAACAAATTTCGGCTTTATAATTTCGAGCGCGTAAACGCGCTCCGGGTCCGATCTCACTCCTCGACACCAATTGTTATAGTACTAACACAATTGGTGTCCAAAATTTGGGCTAAATAAATTTAGTCCCAGGTTCGAATCCCATCTCCTGACTACCAATTGTTATAGATCGCGGTTAGATGTTATAGACCGAGCGGTGGTGTAAGACCGCGACCTAACAAAACTCACCCGATTCCACCCGAACTTTGGCCGTATCGCACCGTAGCTGCCCAATGGGGAAAAGACAAAGGCGACGAATGCAAAGAGGAAAAAGAAGGCAAAGAAAGGTTTGGAAATACGACTGAATTTATTGGCTATTTACACACAAGCAAAAAGAAAGCAATCAAGGTTTATTTACAACACATAAGACGCAGGTGACACAGGGAAAATACTAGCTTATACAGACTTAATTAACCCAGGACAGAACAAACAAAAGACGGACTCACGCGGGGAATTGCAGGAGGTGGATGGCTGGAGGTGAACGCTTGGTGGAGCCAACGCGGAGCTTGGTGGAGCCAACGCGGAGCTTGGTGGAGCTGAACGCTTGGTGGAGCCAACGCAGAGCTTGGTGGAGCTGAACGCTTGGTGGAGCCAACGCGGAGCTTGGTGGAGCCAACGCGGAGCTTGGGGGATTGGTGTGACGGGTTCTCTCTCCTTCCTTAGTCCCACCCAGTCCAACAACTTCCTCTCGTGCTTCAGGACTCTTTCTCTTTCTTTCTTGGTCCCTCACTCTTTACCACCGACTCCTCACCGCAACCAACGCAACCACTTGACCACCACCTCTACTGACTGACTCTTCACCACTCTGCACTTGACGACCGACTCCCAACCAACTCAGACCAACTCAAAGTCCAACCCCAGGCCTTTCTGTCTTCTGCTCTCCTCTGTAAAAACGCATCTCTCCTGGCCACACCCCTGCCTTGGGTTATATAGGCCCCCGCCCCTCAACCTTTGCGAACCTCCCCGGCCGCTCTTCCTCCGCCCTCTGTAGCCAAACCCCTGGCTCATGGTTGGTCGAGCGGGGCTGGTTCACTCCTCCCCTCTCTGACGAGGTGGGGAAACGCCTTCCTTCCCCCAACCCTGCCTCGTGGTCAATGGCGGCAATTGGATCGGAGGTAATATGGGCAATCGAGGCTCGGCAATGACGAGAGGGGATGTAATATGGGATGGAGATTTTGGGGATGGGAAGGAAAGGGGATCTATTCTCTTTCACTGGTGCAATGGAGTATTTCAATTAATGGAAGACACAGCCTTACGCTAATACACATAATAAGGATATAACTGTCAAAAGAAAGGATATATCGTGTCCTGCATGTATGTTTTATGGACTAACTACGGAAACGCCCTTTGACCTTTATACAACCACAAACGGAGGGAGGAGGGGTGATATTTTACAACAACCTTTTACAACAACATTTTACCACAACAACAAAATAAAAAAACATTCTCATATCCACAACAATATCAAGTTCAATAATGAACATAAACGCTCTCTAAATGATCTGCAATAAGTTTACATTCTGTAATTCCAGAGCCCACCCTGTCCTGCCGTTAAGAAGTGTTTTGGCCCAGAATGTTCTGCGTTGAACCTGTCATTCTCCAAATCATCACAAATTAACATATACTATACAAGTACACAGGTAACGAAATGCAGTGAAAGACTATTCTGCCCATCTGGCCGACACCACTGTCGAATCCACAAATGTGGGGGCATTGTTCGAATGGAGTAAAGGGAGGATTTTTTTTTTACTCTGCATGGTTTAGGCTCATGGAAGAGCTTTGACACAGAACAAATCAGGACACATCACAAAGGAAACAGCAGGAGAAAAGTGGAAACGCCAACAGCAGGGCGGAGGGAGAAAATGGACTGAGATGAACAAACGAGGGATGAAGGACAATGCAAATGGTGGACAAGATGGATACATAAGCAACATTTCATGGAGGGGTTGGGTGGTTTATCAGGTGCAGAAAAGATCATGATTTTAGATTGGTGATGACTTGAGATAGTGGTGAATAGCTGTCTTAAAGATATGGAAGGAAGGATGAGATTGAGGAGAGAATAGCAGGTGGTTCCACAGGTGGGAAAAAGAGGAATAAAAGATAGGAGGTGAGCATTGGTACTGGATTTTGGCATTTTCATTCGGAGAGGGTTGCTGGTGGACCGAATGTGTCTTGCAGAAAGCTGAGGGAGACAAAGCACGGAGAGGGCAGAAGGTGCAAGTCTTGACCAGTCACCATCAGGTTTTAGAGGAGAGAGACAAGTTTGAAAGTTCATTCCTAAGATTGGACAGGTGTTGTTTTCTGGCTCTCCACAGAGTAGACACACACTTGTTGCGAGCTTTGTGGAATGATCTGAGGTCGTCTTCAGTTGGATTTGCTTTCCAAGAGGATAATGCAAGTTGTTTTAAAGCAACTGCCTCACCACAGGATTCAGAGTACCAAGAGTGCGAAGATGGGTAAGATAATTGAAGACGAGATCGATGGCTGGACCGAACGCACGCACAGATGCAGGCACACCGCAAACGGGCTCCTTTTATCTATTAGATGCCCAAAACCAACGTCTCTGCACAAATTGCTGTAAGATGACAGGACTGAGCCAATGGGACAAGTGTAGGTTCTGTAAGGCAGAAACACAAAGCACAAGCCACTTCCGATGCTGATGTAAAAACCTCATGTCAGAACAGCTGGGCACACAAAGGCATAACAAAGTACGTGGAGTAATCCACCGGCACATCTGCAAAAAATTCAATATCCCTGTTTCACAAAACTCATGGAAGCATGATCCAAAAGCAATCATTGAAAATAATAACGTCATGCTCATGTTTGACCTGATGTTACCATCCACCGTGAACATCGAAAAAAAGCACTGCGACTGGACGTAGCACTCAGGATCAAAAAGGAAAAGACAGCAATGCTAATTGAGGTTTCAGTAACCAGTGAGTTTGGTCTAAATAATGCAGAAATCAAGAAAATTACTAAATAGCGAGACCTCAAGAATGAAGTGAAAAGATCCTGGAAGCTGATGAACACCAAAATTGCACCAGTGATAATTGGGGCAATGGGAATGTTAAAGAAGAACCATGCAGAGATTTAACAACCCATCCATGGGAACATTACCACAAACGAACTGCAGTTGGCGGCTGTATGGAGCTCAGTGACAATCCTGAAATGAGGCCTTGGAACAAAACTCTGAGAACAACAAAACTTCACAACTTAGTCCATGAGTCACGATACTTCCTTTCATGGGAGGACTCCGTTCCACCTTCTGAAACCCAAATTATGGAGAAAACAATCAACAACACACAAATGCACAGATACAGAGACAAATATACACACAACTAGACACACACACACACACACACACACACACACACACACACACACACACACACACACACACACACACACACACACACACACACACACACACACACACACACACACACACACACACACGTGGTGGAAGGTATTTGGGTGCAGGAGTTAAATGGAAAGATGGGTGGGGGGAGGGCAAGAGAGGGGATGAGGGAGGCAGTCGGGTCGTGGAAATGGTAATAGGAATAGTGAGGTAGAAGGGTGAGTGAGTACATCACAAACAACACACCACCTTTCACACAGAATATGGATATCATATGTTCTTTGAAATTCAAAACAATTTGTTTACTTTATTACCAGCAAAGAGCGCGTCTTGATGGATGGGAGAAATAGGAAGCAGGACTTAAGAGTACGTGTTTATTATCACGCCACTATAAAACCCACAAACAAACAGACAATGTCTTCCCTGTCTGGGGTAGTGGTTTGGTTTAAAACCCCAAACTAATTGGTAAGGGATTGAAGGGGTGGATAAAAGACAAGGTAAGTTCGGGGATAGATACGGTTTAGGGATAGGACTGCTTCTTCATTCATATGCAGCAGGCTGTGGGTTGCACCATGAGGTGAGGACATGGCTCTGCCGCTGATGCAGTGCCCCCTGTAGGTTAGGGCAGGAATTTGTTATTTGTTCATAGTGCGGGCAGCTTAGTTACTCTTCACGAAGGACACCCTGGGATATTTAACATCCACCAACTAATACCGGTAGATGCGATGCCCCATGTAACGTCCACCGGAGAGAAGGCACACACATAGAGGAATGACCTCGACAACTTAGAGGCGAGTGTGCGTATGTCGAGGCCACCTTGGCCGCCCACTCGGGGCAGGTAACCAAGCTGTCAGCAAAATTAGTGCTTTTGTGCAGTCCATCAAGAATAAGGGTTGTATCGGGTTTCAGGGTAATCAGTTGGTGAATCAGTCGAGTCAAGATCATAAGTTTTGGGGGGTAACCCTCCGTCCCTGGGGGCCCACATGATCCAAAATGGAAACCCGAAAAATCGAGATTGTGTGAACTACTGTCTTGTATTCATGTGTCAAGTTTCAGAACAATCAGACTTGTGATAAGGGAGGAGTAGAAAAATAGCAAAAAGTTAACTCCCCTAAGAGTTACAGCAAAAAGTTAATTAAGTGAAAAAAAAATCATCAGCATGGTCGCTCTTTCACTTTATCAAACTTTCCCTGAATCCAAGATGACGATTCGATCATTTTTTTAAGTTCATTATTCTGTAATAATGTAACATAATCTATGTCCACAAAGTAAAGTTCGAGGGAGAGAGAAAAGGAAAAGGAAGTGAAGATGGGCAGAGAAATGCAACAAACAGATAAAAAGGTGAAGAGTGGACAATGATGGAAACACAAATAGAAAAAGAAAGAAAGGGAACATGAGGAACGAGTGAATATTAAATAAATAATTATTCTGTTATATATGGATGTAAGGAGACATGTATGGAGACATGTATGGAGACAAAAGGTGTGAAGGTGAATATCAGAAAAACGAAGGTAATGGCTTGTGGTAAAGCATGTGGTGAGGTGGAAAGAACTGGGAAGTGGCCGTGTGCTGTGTGCAAGAAGGGTGTCAGAGTAAACTCCATTCAATGTATAATGTGCGCTGAGTGGGGTCATCAAAAATGTAGTGGTCTGAGAGGGTCATTATCCAGTGTGGCAGCTACATTCAAGTGCAAGGTGTGCACAGAGGGAGCTGCAGATGGAGGAAATATTGAGTTGGATCTTGGAGATGGTGTGCAGCTGGAAGGTGCGAAAACATTTCGCTACCTTGGAGACATGTTGAATGGAGAAGGTGGATCAGACTGGGCAATGGTTGCCAGAGCGAGATGGGCATGGAAGAAGTTTCGGGAACTGAGTGGCGTGCTGATGAGGAGGGGAGTGTCGTTGAAGCTGAAGGGAAAGGTGTATGCTGCATGTGTGAGAAGTGTTATGATTTATGGAAGCGAGACATGGGTGATGAACGTAGAGCAGCAACGAAGGCTGGAAAGGGTGGAAATGCGAATGGTTCGGTGGATGTGTGGAGTTTCGTTGAGAGAGAGGAAGACAAATGATGAATTGCGAAAGATGATGTGAATAGAGCCTGTGATTGATGCTGTGAAGAGAAACAGGTTGAGATGGTTTGGTCATGTGTTTAGGAAGGATGAAAGTGACTGGTTGAGAAGAATGATGGAAATGAATGTAGAAGGAAGTGGATGACGGGGAAGACCGAGAAAGACTTGGCCAAAGGTGGTGGAAGAAGAAATGTGGGCAAGGGCGTTAACAAGGGGAGATGCAGAAAATAGGGCAAAATGGAGAAGATTGCCATGGGGCCCGCAAGGCTAACCCCCGCTCTGGCAGGGAAAATGGCCTTAAAATGCCTGTTGTTGTTGTTGTTGTTGTATATGGATGAATCGTGTGTGTGTGTGTGTGTGTGTGTGTGTGTGTGTGTGTGTGTGTGTGTGTGTCTTACTTTTTGTGTCTATTAATTACAGGCCATTCAAATTTACTTTTAACTCTTAAGACTGCTGAGACCCCTTCAACTTTTGTAAACCCTTTAAGACCCCTGAGATGCAGAGGACCCAAAAGATCCCGAGAACCCAAATTTCCCGAAGACCCAAAAGTCTCAGAACACCCAAAATTCTTACCTTTGTTTAAAATCTTCATTCAAAAATAAATAATTATTATTTCCTTCTTTGTTGGTTCGTTCTTTGACCACGTGTTTCACCCCACCCGTTTTTTTCTCTTTTTGCTCTCCTTCCTTCCTAACTCAATCCTCTCCAGCCAAAAGACACCTTTCCAATTCTTGCTAATTTTTACCAAACTCCTTCAACTTTCTCCTTCTTCCCCTGATCCACTTTCACCTCACCTTCCAAACAAACAAATCAACGAAGAATTTAATAAGCAGGCCTATCCTCCCGTTCTGACACATTTTCACTTATACACCTCACTATTCCTTCGTGTTCTGCTCTCCTAGCTGTCAATCTCATATTCTTCTGTTCCTGCATCTGAACCTGTCCTGGAATCATTAATCCCCCTTAGGAATCCTTCCTGCCCTCATTTAGCGAATTTCCCCACATATTTTTCATGGTTTAGTTTTAAAATGTTTAAACTTTCCCCTGAAGTGTTGTAGTCTGTCGTATATTATGACACATTTTTCTTCTTCTTCTTTAAAAGGTTGTATTCGATTTGCTCACAAAATCTTTTCATTTCAAATAAAAATTCCATCTTGCAACTCTTCCTTTCTACATTCCCAAAACTCACATGCATGCCACCCCTCCTCCAACGTTTTCAAACAGATCTCTGACTCGAAAATCACAAGAAAATAATTTTGCAATAAATGTTCATTTTCCATGAATTGTTCAACACTTTCTAAAATCCAAACTCACTTCTCCCCTCCTAAACACCCCACTCACCCATCCCTTTCAAATCTCCCCCCTTGCCCCTTCCCACCTAAATCCCCCCTCACCCCTCCTCTCCCAAACTCCCCCCTCACACCTCCCCCTCACCCCTCCCCTTCACAACTCCCCCCTCACCCCTCCCCATCAAAACACCCCTTCCTCCTTTTTCTGCAATGCTCCCCTCTTACTCCTCCTCCTCAAAGCATCCTCCCCGATTCCTCTCCCTTCCAACTCTCACCTCCATCTCCATCTCCTCCAACCTTCTTCCTCACTCTGCCTCCCCTTAAACAACACCTCACTGTGCCTCACTAAATCACCATCAAACTTTTGTCCTCCTCATCCTTCCCTTTCTCCTTGCTATTCTGAAATCTCTGACACATTATCAACTGCTCTCCCTACCTCCTCCTCTTCCACATCTTACCCTATCCCTCCTCTCCCCTGTCATGTATCCGATGCTCCCCAGTCCCATTCCTCTTCATGAACGGGATGGATCTCAAAGATCCGGGGCCTTCGCTCAAACCTGATTGATCTCTCCATTCAGGTTGCTTCTGACAAACCAGACTTGTTCTGCTTAACAGAAACTTTCCTTCTTCCTAATGTCTCTGATTCCTTAATATCTCTCCCTGGTTATTCCCTCCTCCGGTATGATAGACCTGAGCCTCGTCCTGGAGGTGAGGTTGCTATCTTTATCAAAAACTCTCTTCTTCACTCTCTCTGCACTGCCCTCTCTCCACCTCACCTCCAGGAGTACCTCTAACTATGGCTTCCCCTTCGCTCCCACCTTTTGTTCACATGTGTTGTACTGTCCACCAAACAGTGATGACTCCATCTACATCTCGCTGTCTGATAACATGGACAAACTTCTATCTACTCATCCCAACTCTCTCTTCCTCATATGTGGTGATTTCAACTGTTATCATGCCAGCTGGCTGGGTGTGGGTACCTTTCTCACCAGCCATGTCTCCTCAGCAAAGAACTTCTGAGACCAACTGGGACTGACTCAATCTGTCAATTTCCCGACGCGGATCTCAGTCAACGGAGCATCTTCTCTTCTGGACTTGGTTATGACAAACTTCCCTGCAAATGTCTGCTGCTCTTCTTCTGCTCCAATCGGTTCATCTGACCACATGCTTGTTAAAGTGGACATCTCTCTGGCCATTCTCACAGAGCCTCCTCAGCATCGACGAGTCTGACATTTCACACAGGCCAACTGGCACGGTCTTCAAGGAGCCATCATTCGTCTGGACTGGTCTCCCATTTCTACTGCCTCTGACATCAACTCATCCTGGGAATTCTTCCAAAGTAAATTGCTCTCTCTATTGCACAGATTTATCCCATCTCGTCTTCAGTTGTCATACCCTTCCTCCCGTCCATGGTACACGGAATCTTGTGGTGAGGCAGTTGCCCTGAAACAACTTGCCTTTGCCTCCTGGAAGGCAAATCCAACGGAAGGAAATCTCATTTCCTTTCACAAAGCCCGGAACAAGTGTGTTTCCACCCTCAGGAGAGCCAGGAAGCAATATCCCTCCACTCTCAAGACTGAACTCTCAAACCTGTCTCCCTCTTCCCAATCCTGGTGGTGTCTGGTAAAATCCTCTTTTTTTTTTTCTTTTCCAAGATCGAGGCTCGTGAAAGAGCGAACATTAATCACACAGAAAGACAAACCGACAGATAAAACATATAACATCGGGAGCGGGAGCGGGAGACAAGATGGGGAGAGAGGGGGAAGGACACAAACACAACATTTGAGAGCAGGGACCGAGAGACATGGAGACATCGAGAGATCTGTGGGAGGGAAAGGGCTTTGGGGGGGGGCATGGGAAGGGGGGAGGGTGGGAGAGGTCTAAAACATATGGACACTGCCAGGACTTCCAGGAAAGAAGTTGGAATTTCAAACAAGGTGGATCTGGGGTGAATTTGCAGGGGTAGAAAAGATCAAGGTTTTGGATGGGGGAAGATAAGAAATGGTGGTGAACAGCTGTTTTAAAGACCTGGAGGGAGGAGTGGGATTGAAGGGAGTGTGGGAGTTTGTTCCAGAGGCGGGAGAAAAGAGGAATGAAGGAGTGAAGGTGAGCAGAGAGCCGAGATTTCGGCAGTTTAACCATCAGAGGGTTGCTGGCAGATCTTGTGCGACCTGTCGGAATATTTGGGGGACAGAGCACAGAGAGAGCTGGGGGAGCAAGGCCGAAGAGGAGTCGGTAGAAGACAGAAAGACCACCTACCTGCCTGCCGTGAGTGATTGAAAGGCCCTCAGAGATAGCTTCATCGCGGGAGATTCCAATAATTCTGAAAGCTTTGGTTTCAACAGCGTGAAGCCGAGCTATGTGTGAGGCAGGAGCATCGGCCCATAGGGGAGAACAGTATTCCATTGAGCTGCGGATGAAAGCCTTGTATGTGGTGAGGAGCTCAGGTGTGCCGAGGAAGGACTTCGCACGACGGAGGATGCCCAGTCGACGACTGGCTTTGGAGGCCAGCTTGGAAATGTGGTTTTCCCAAGAAAGATCATGGCAGATAGTGAGACCCAAAAGCTTGAGCGACAGAACTTCTTGGAGAGGATTGTTGAGAAAGTAGATGGGAGGGTTGTCCAGTCGATCTTTTTGGAGAGACATCGTAAGAGTCTGAGATTTGTCAGGATTGAAAGACATGTTCCACTTGTTTGACCAGTCTGTGAATTTGTCCAAGTCTTCAGAGAGTGAGGAGGCTACAGACTGCCGATCTGAGGGAAGAGGATTGGAGCGGCAGAGAGTGGAGTCAACAGCAAAGAGATAGAGAGGCTTTTCCAGAGAGTCGGAGAGATCATTGATAAAGACCAGAAAAAGCACAGGGCCCAGAACACTGCCTTGGGGAACTCCAGCCTGAACAGGAAGAGGAGATGAGAGAAACCCATTCAGGGCCACACGTTGACTACGACCAGAGAGGAGGTCCGCAAGCCATGCATGGAGATTTCCATGGATACCATAGGAGGAGAGTTTGGTGAGCAGAGCTGGGTGCCAGACCGTATCGAAGGCACGTGATATGTCAAGGGAGACAGCTCTGATTTCCTGTTTGGCATTGAGGACCTCCATCCATTGTTGAGAAAGCAGAAGCAGCATGTCCAGAGTAGAGTGACCTGGTCTGAAACCAAATTGATGATCAGAGATCAAGCCATTGGAGAAGAGGAAAGATTTCATATCTGAAGCAATGATGGATTCCATGACTTTGCTGATAATTGGGAGCAGGCTGATTGGTCTGTAGTTGCAAGGATCTGTTTTTGCACCTTTTCTGTGTAAAGCGGTAATGTTTGCTGATTTCCAGGATGCTGGCAGATGACCTTGAGCAAAAGAGAGGGTGAAAAGAACAGAGAGGGGGTGAGATAGAGCGGCAGAGCAGGATTTTAGGACCCGTGGGCTGATGCCGTCTGGTCCAGTTGCAGAATCAGAGTCGAGGCTAGACAAAAACTCCTCCACCTTCTCAGGAGAGAAGGACACAGAGTGCAGGAGCAGTTGGGTTCGACTGGGAAAGGTGGGAACAGAGAGAGATGAGTTTGGGCCTAAAGATTTTGAGGCAAACACAGAGTTGAGGCATTCGGCTTTGTCACATGCGATGTCAACTGTGTGGCCATTTGAGGTAAGGGAGGGGATGGAGGGGAAACAAACACCAGAAACGGATATGACCAGACGCCACCAGGATTTGGAGGAAGGAGACAGGTTTGAGAGTTCATTCTTGAGTGTGGAGAGATAGTGCTTCCTGGCACTCCTGAGGGTAGACACACACTTGTTCCGAGCTTGGTGGAAGGAACTGAGATTGCTTTCAGTTGGATTAGCCTTCCAAGAGGCAAAGGCAAGTTGTTTCAGGGCAACTGCCTCACCACAAGATTCAGTGTACCATGGACGGGAGGAAGGGTAAGACAACTGAAGACGAGATGGGATAAATCTGTGCATGGGAGAGAGCAGTTTGCTTTGGAAGAATTCCCAGGAATAATTGATGTCAGAGGCAGTGGAGATGGGAGACCAATCCAGACGATTGATGGCTGCTTGAAGACCGTCCCAGTCGGCCTGAGTGAAATGCAAGACTCGCCGACGCTGAGGAGGCTCTCTGAGAATGGCCAGAGAGATGTCCACTTTGACAAGCACATGATGAGAAGAACCGATTGGAGCAGAAGATGAGCAGCAGACATTAGCAGGGAAGTTTTCTGGTGTTTGTTTCCCCTCCCTGCCCTCATTCTTGCCTCCCTGCCCTCCCTGCCCTCCCTGCCCTTTATCCCTTTCCTCAAACGGCTAAACAGCCGACTCCACACGTGAAAAAGCTGAATGCAAATGTCTGCTGCTCTCTGTATTTGAACTCAAAATATTGTGTCCCAAACACATCTCTCTCTGTACCCATTGTACTCAGTCGTACACAGCTGCTCCTGGACTTTGTCTCCTTCTCTCCTGACAAGGTGCAGAAGTTTCTGTCAATCCTCAACTCTCATTCTGCAACTGGACCAGACAGCATCAGCCCACAGAATCCTGCTCTGCCACTCTTTCACACCCTCTCTCTGTTCTCTTCGCCCTCTCTTTTGCTCAAGGTCTACTGCCATCAGCTTGGAAATCAGCAAACATTACCACTTTACACAAAAAAGTTGCAAAAACAGATTCTTGCAACGACAGTCCAATCAGCCTGCCCCCAATTGTCAGCAAAGTCCTGGAATCCATCATTGCTTCGGATATCAAATCCTTCCTCTTCTCCAAAGGCTTGATCTCTGATCATCAATTTGGTTTCAGACCAGGTCACTCTACTCTGGACATGCTGCTTCTTCTGTCTAAACAATGGATGGAGGTCCTCAATGCCAAACAGGAAATTAGAGCTGTCTCCCTTGACATATCACGTGCCTTCGATATGGTCTGGCACCCCGCCCTGGTCACCAAACTCTCCTCCTATGGTATCCATGGAAATCTCCACGCATGGCTTGCGGACTTCCTCTCGAGTCATAGTCAATGTGTGGCCCTGAATGGGTTTCTCTCATCTTCCCTTCCTGTTCAGGCTGGAGATCCCCAAGGCAGTGTTCTGAGCCCTGTGCTTTTTCTGGTCTTCATCAATGATCTCTCTAACTCTCTTGAAAATCCTCTCTGTCTCTTTGCTGATGACTCCACTCTCTGCCGCTCCATACCTCATCCCTCAGATCGGCAGTCTGCAGCCTCCTCACTCTCTGGACAAAATCACAGACTGGTCAAACAAGTGGAATATGTCTTTCAATCCTGACTAATCTCACACTCTCACTAAGTCTCTCCGAAAAGACCAACTTGACAATTCTCCCATCTACTTTCTGAACAATCTTCTCCAAGAAGTTCTGTCACTTAAGCTTTTGGGTCTCACTATCTGCCATGATCTTTCCTGGGGAAAACCACATTTCCAAGTTGGCCTCCAAAACCAGTCGCCGACTGGGCATTCTCCGTAATGTGAGGTCCTTCCTCCTTGGCACACCTGAGCTCCTCACCACATACAAGGCTTTCATCCGCAGCGCAATGGAATACTGTTCTCGCCCTGGGGCTGGTGCTCCTGCCTCACACCTGGCTCGTCTTCACGCTGTTGAAACTAAAGCTTTCAGAATCATTGGAATCTCCCACGATGAAGATAACTCCAAGGGCCTTTCGCTGGCTCACCACAGGCAGGTTGGTGGTCTTTCTGTCTTCTACCGACTCCTCTCCAGCCTAGCTCCCCCAGGTCTGTCTGTGCTCTGTCCACCAAATATTCCTGCAGGACGCACAAGAACTGCCAGCAACCCTCTTATGGTGAAACTGTCAAAATCAAGCCTCTCTGCTCACCTTCACGCTTTCATTCCTCTTTTCTCCTGCCTCTGGAAGAAACTCCCTCACTCTCTTCAATCCTTCTCCTCCCTCCAGGTCTTTAAAACAGCTGTTCACCACCATCTCTTATCTTCCCCCATCCACAATCTTGATCTTTTATACCCCTGTTAATTCACCCCAGATCCACTTTTTTGAAATACAGACTTCTTTCCTTGAAGTCCGAGCAGTCTCCATGTGTTTTATACCTCTTCCCCTCCACCTCCCCGCCCCCTTTCCCATGCCACCTCCTCCCAAGCCCTCTCCCTTCCACAGATCTCCTGATGTCCCTGTTCTCTGCTGTTGTACTTGTGTGTTTGCCTCTCTCTCCCCATCTTGTCTCCCGCTCCCTTGATCATATGTTATTTTTTTTGTCAGTTTGTTTTTATGTGATGAATGTCAGCTCTTACACGAGCCTCGATCTTGTACACAAAAAAAACAGGCCTCGAGGAGCCAAAAGACCCAGATGACCCAAAAGACCCTTCCCCCCCCCCACCCCCCTCCAAGTCCAGCAGGCAGGTATGCTCCCCGGAGGTGAAGACCAATAAAAAATTTGGTCCAATGGACCAACGGGGCCCCCCTAGTAAGGAGTGAAAGCATAACAATGAAATAGACCTGCTTCATTTTAATGTTATTTGGCCATCAAGAAAGGTCTTTCACCCATGTTGATGGTTTTTTTTCAAATTTTGCCACCAGAGCACCGTGCAATCATGTGATATTCATTACTTCCTCGGAAACAACCGACTCACGTCGCTGTAAACAAAATGGCCGACACGGCCCATGTGATCAGAATCTTTCGGACCTGCCACGTCGGGACTCTATATATACAGGGAATCTAGTGTGGGTGCTGAATCAGGACATCAGGACTTTTGCAACCTCAGAATGGAGTTTCCAAATGTAGGTTTATATATATGACAGTTTGAAATAAAGTTTATCACAAAATGTCCATAATTGTCACAACTCACCATCCTCCAGGTCTGTTCTGACATTTTCAGGAACAAACGAGTCCGAATCTTCTCCCTTGATGTGCATGTCTCCAGTTGGTCGTCCCGTCTCCATGGCGACGGTCCATCCTGATCCTCGCCCCGCACGGCACAACTCCATGCACCGACAGAGCTCCGCGTACATGGTGAAGGTGAACTTTCGTGTGGCCAAAGCACAGAGTTGAACCCTCACCGGAGCGGGCTCAGCTCGGGCACAGAGAGCCCCGAAGATCTCGATCCCCATCTCCGTAACCAGAGCTCGGAGAGACTCCTCTGATAGACCCTGGATCTTCAGCCAGGCCGGGATGAGACCGAGGCCTCCTAGATCTCTCACCGACTTGTGCATGAGGAACTCACATCGAGAGATTCAAAATAAATAAATAAATCGCACGTGTTTCGCCTTCAACATGTCGCAGATCTTCAAGCACTTCGCGTTGCTGCTGCAGCTTGTGGTGGGGGTCGATTTTTTAAGTGTGCACCGATTTGTCGATCAGCCGTCTGAACACACCCACATATGTCTCTTGACTCCACCCACCCAAGGCTGAGACGAAATGATGTGGCGTTCATTTTCTTCTTTTTTTTGTGTACGGAGTCGAGGCTCGTGAAAGAGCGAACATTTATCAAACAAACAAATCAAACAAACAAGCAAACAAAGTATATAAAAAGGGGAGCGGTCGACAAGATGGGGAGAGAAGGGGAGGAAGCACACAAACACAACATTTGAGAGCAGGGACATCGGGAGATGTTTTTGGGGGCAGAGGGCTTGGGGGGGCAGGGCAGGATAGGTATAAAACACAAGGACACCAAGGACTTCCAGGAAAGAAGTCAAAAGTCACCTCAAAAAAGTGGATTTGGGGTGAAATTAGCGGGGGTAGAAAAGATCAAGGTGTAGTGCGGTGCTATGCACACGACTTGTCTTGCCAATAAAGGAAGCAACAACGTACGTAACCAAAAGCATCTTTATTAGAAGGATCAAACTATAGCACTGCCGTGCTCGGGGCTGTGAGCCCCGTGTATATCCCGAGGCCACGCCTACCCCTCGGGCGTGGCCGACACCCTCCTAGTGCGCGGAATGATGTCATTGCGCCAGCGAGCCATCGTGTCCGCCACACACGCCCCCCCAGAATTCCCGCGCACCTGAAGGGTCAGTTTGCGGGGCAAACGGATGACCCGGCCGAAGCGCCCTCTGGCAGCTGGCGGCGTCTGGGATGCCGGGCTGCCACCGGCTGCCCCTGGGATGGGTGCGGGACCGGGGGGCGGCGTGCCGGCGGGGTTGGGCGGTGCCGGAGGTCCGCCCACCGGGGGGCGGCCCCGACGCGGAGGCTGAGCCACTGGCAGGGGGTGATCCATGTCGAGGTGAGCCGGTTTGAGGCGGTCCACGGAAACGCGGTCAGGAGTACCGCCGATGTCCAGGGTGAAGTGCTTCGCCCCGGTCTCCAGCATGCGGAAGGGCCCGTCGTACGGGGGCCGCAGTGGTGTCCGGTGGGCGTCGTGTCAGACGAACACGTACTCCGCCGTGCGAAGCTCCGGGGCGACATGTGTGGGCGTGCGCCCATGGTGCGCCATCGGCACCGGGGCGAACCTCTGGGCGGTCTCCTGCAGCGCGGAGCGCTGGTGCCGTGGAGTCGGGGAGGAACTCGCCCGGCACCCGCAGCGGTTGTCCGAAGACCACCTCCGCCGCGGATGCGTGCAGGTCGTCCTTGGGCGCCGTCCGGAGGCCCAGCAGGACCCAGGGGAGCCTGTCGACCCAGCCGCCGTCGCGGAGGGTGGACTGGAGCACGGCCTTCAAGGAGCGGTGGAAACGCTTGCACAGGCCACTGGCCTGGGGGTGATAGGCCGTGGTATGGTTCAGCTGGACACCGAGCCAACGCGCGACCACTCCCCAGAGCTCTGAGGTGAACTGGGGGCCGCGGTCGGACGAGATGTCCGAGGGGGCGCCGAACCGGGCAACCCAGGTGGCGATGAATGCCTGCGTGACGTCCGCCGCCGTCGTCGCCACCAAAGGCCACTGGGTGGTGCGGTCCACCATGGTGAGGACGTGGGTGAAACCCCGCGGGGGGGTCAGAGGTCCCACCAAGTCCACGTGAACATGGTCGAACCGACATTCGGGCACCGTAAACGGGGCCAACGGAGCCTGGGTGTGGCGGTGCACCTTCGTGCGCTGGCACCCAAGGCACGTCCTGGTCCAATCGCGGACGACCTTCCGGAGGCCATACCAGACGAACTTGTCGGCGACCAGCCTCTGGGACGCCTTCGTGCCCGGGTGGGACAGGCCGTGGATGGCGTCAAAAACCCAGCCCGTGGGCACGATGCGGCGAGGCAGCCCGAGGGAGACGTCGCACAAGAGGGCCATACCCGCGCCGTCGAACGGCACCTCGGTGATGCGGAGGCCCGTGACGGTGGTCCGCAAGGTCTTGACGTCGGGGTCGGTGGTCTGGTCCGCCGCCATCCGGGCATAGTCGATGCCGAGGTGGACCGCGTGGGCAACGGACCGGGAAAGGCAATCCGCCACCGGGTTGTCCTTCCCCGCGACGTGCCGGATGTCCGTTGTGTACTCGGACACGGCCGAGCAGTGACGCTGCTGCCGGGCCGAACACGGCTCGGCGACCTTGGCCATCGTGAAAACCAGGGGCTTGTGGTCGACGAAGGCCGTGAACGAATGGCCCTCGAGCAGATGGCGAAAGTGCCTGACTGCCAGGTGAAGCCCGAGCAACTCGCGGTCGAAGGTACTGTACCAGCGTTCGTGCGGGCGAAGCTGCCGGCTGTAAAACGCCAGTGGTTGCCAAGCGCCACGCACCCATTGCTCGTGCACCGCGCCCACCGCGTAGTCCGACGCGTTGGTGGTTAGGGCGATCGGTGCATCGGGTGCGCGAGCATGGTGGCATTAACCAGGGCGAGCTTCGCGCCCGCGAATGCCGCGTCCATCTGCTCGGTCCAAACAACGTCACCTTTGCCCGGCTTCCCCCGGAGGGCCTCGTGCAGGGGGCGCAGGAGCTGGGCGATGCGGGGCAGGAAACAGTGGTAAAAGTTCACCATGCCCAGGAACTCCTGGAGCCCCCTGATCGTGCGGGGGCGTGGAAACCCCTTGACCACCTCCACCTTTGCTGGTAAGGGGATGGCCCCGTGCCTGGTGACGCGGTGCCCCAAAAAGTGGATCTCGGCGACGCTGAACCGGCACTTGGCAGGGTTCACGATCAGGCCATGCTGGCCCAGGCGTTCGAAGAGCGTGCGGAGATGGCGGAGGTGCTCTTCACGGGACGCGCTTGCGACGAGAATGTCGTCCAGGTAGACATAGACGAAATCCAGGTCGCGCAAGACGCTGTCCATCAGACGTTGGAACGCCTGAGCCGCATTCTTCAAACCGAAGGGCATCCGAAGGAACTCAAAGAGGCCGAATGGCGTAATGACGGCCGTCTTCGGGATGTCCTCCGACCTGATGGGGACCTGGTGGTAGCCGCGTATGAGGTCCACCTTAGAGAAGCAGGACATTTTCGCCAACCGGGCGGAAAAGTCTTGGATGTGGGGGACCGGGTAACGTTCGGGGGTGGTGGCATCGTTGAGGCGGTGGTAGTCCCCGCACGGCCGCCATCCCCCACCAGGCTTCGGCACGATGTGTAGCGGCGACGCACAAGCACTCGTGGAGCGCCGCACGATGCCCAGCCGCTCCAGCATAGCGAACTCCGCTCTCGCCACCGCGAGCTTCGTCGGTTCTTGGCGGCGGGCCCGGGCATAGACCGGTGGCCTGACGGTGGGTATGTGATGTTCCACACCGTGCTTTACGGCCACCACCGAGAAGGTGGACCGCGTGAGGGCTGGGAAACTGGCGAGGAGGCGGGTGAACTCATCTGCTGCCGGAAGCGTACAAACCAACCTCGCCGGGACCGAACCGCTCAGCAAGCCGCTTGGCGAGCCGCTCAGTGAGCCGCTCAACGAGCTGCTCAGCGTGCAAGCAAGCGAACTGAACGTTTCGGCCTGGACGAGGCGTCTGTTCTTCACGTCTACCAACAACCCGTTTGCACAAAGGAAGTCCGCACCGAGCAATGCCATGGGCACTCCGGCAGTTACGAACGACCACTTGAAGCGTTGCCCTCCGAACCGCAGGGTGAGGCAGCACTTCCCGAACGTGCGTATGGGTGTTCCGTTGGCTGCAAGCAACGCGGGGCCCCGGCCCGCGGTTCACTTGTCGGACGTAGAGGCAGGGATAAGGTTCACCTGTGCACCTGTGTCGCATAGCAAGCGGCGCCCGGACAAGGTGTCCGTTATAAAAAGAAGGCTGCCGGAAAGGCCGACGCTCAAAGCCGCTATCGAGCGCCGGCCCGGGCGTTGCCCGACTTGCCAAACGAGCACGGCGGGCAACACTTCTTTGCCTTGTGGCCGAACCTGGCGTGGAAATGGCACCAGGCTTGCGGCGGGTGTGGCGGAGGCCGCGGCTTTCGCGGTGGTGGTGGGCGGGACGTGGCGGCCGCCAAGAGGTGCGCATCAGCCTCGGGATCCACGAGGTGTGGTGCATCAGCATCAGCCCCGGGATCCGCGATGGCCGCACCGAAACTCGCCCGAGTGTCACATGCCGCGAAAAACTTGTCGGCCTCGACGGCCAGCGCGCAGGGTTCCTTTATTTTGGAACCGGCCAACGCAAGGCATACCTGGGCCGGTAGCTGGCATAGAAAGAGCGCCCGGAATAAAAAATCCGGTGCCGTGTCCCCCAGTAGCGACAGCATGTGGTCCATTCGGACCGATGGTCACGTGTCGCCGAGTTCGGGAAGGTCCAGGAGATGGTCGGCCCATTCGTCCTCTGTGAGGCCGAACGTGGCGATGAGGCGATGCTTGAGCGCCTCGTACCTGTGGTCGGCCGGTGGGTTCCACAGGACGGACACGACTCGGGCGGCTGTGCCGGGCCCGAGGGCGGCGATGATGTGGAAATAGCGTGTCTCGGCCGCCGTTATGCCTCGAAGCTGGAACTGGGCTTCGGCCTGCATGAACCATATCTCCGCCTGAGCCTCCCAAAACTCAGGGAGTTTCACCGCTACCGCGTTGCTACTTGTCATGGCGCGTTCTGTAGGTCAGCGTCGGCTGAACTGGTCGGAGGTCGCCAATGTAGTGCGGTGCTATGCGCACGACTTGTCTTGCCAATAAAGGAAGCAACAACGTACGTTACCAAAAGCGTCTTTATTCGAAGGATCAAACTATAGCACTGCCGTGCTCGGGGCTGTGAGCCCCGTGTATATCCCGAGGCCACGCCTACCCCCCGGGCGTGGCCGACACCCTCCTGGTGTGCAGAATGATGTCATCGCGCCAGCGAGCCATCGTGTCCGCCACAAAGGTTTTGGATTGGGGAAGATAAGAGATGGTGGTGAACAGCCGTTTTAAAGACCTGGAGGGAGGAGTGGGATTGAAGAGAGTGAGGGAGTTTGTTCCAGAGGCGGGAGAAAAGAGGAATGAAGGAGTGAAGGTGAGCAGAGAGTCTTGATTTTGGCAGTTTAACCATAAGAGGGTTGCAGGCAGATCTTGTGCGACCTGCAGGAATAGTTGGGGGACAGAGCCCAGAGAGAGCTGGGGGAGCAAGGCCGGAGAGGAGTCGGTAGAAGACGGAAAGACCACCAACCTGCCTGCAGTGATTGAGTGAAAGGCCCTCGGAGATAGCATCATCGCGGGAGATTCCAATGATTCTGAACGCTTTGGTTTCAATAGCGTGAAGACGAGCTCGGTGTGAGGCAGGAGCACCAGCCCAGAGGGGAGAGCAGTACTCCATTGAGCTGCAGATGAAAGCCTTGTATGTGGTGAGGAGCTCAGGTGTGCCAAGGAAGGACTTCGCACGACGGAGGATGCTCAGTCGGCGACTGGGTTTGGAGGCCAGCTTGGAAATGTGGTTTTCCCAGGAAAGATCATGGCAGATAGTGAGACCCAAAAGCTTGAGTGACAGAACTTCTTGGAGAGGATTATTCAGAAAGTAGATGGGAGGGTTGTCCAGTCGGTCTTTTCGGAGAGACATCGTCAGAGTGTGAGATTTGTCAGGATTGAAAGACATGTTCCACTTGTTTGCCCAGTCTGTGATTTTGTTCAGGTCTGCAGAGAGTGAGGAGGCTGCAGACTGCCGAACTGAGGGATGAGGAATGGAGCGGCAGAGAGTGGAGTCATCAGCAAAGAGATAGAGAGGATTTCCAAGTTGGCCTAACATTACGCTAGTATAGGCCTCTGCTGATTATACACCGTCCAGCTTTGTTACGTCAGATTTCCCATGGCTTTCTTTGGGTCAAGTGTAAATTATAAATAAAGTTTAATTGAGCCTGTACACGTTTCCCATAAAAGTATTGTTCCGTAATATTTGATCGTCACCATATGCGTGTTTTCGAATCGACTCATTGCCGGATTTTACCCCTTTGGAGTCTTCAAGCCGATTCTATCGGCTTCACGCATGCGCCGAAATGTCTCCATGCCAAATTTATTGGCTCTGCCCGCATTCAAATTTACCGCCTCCTGGATTCGATGTGCCTGCTGTCATTCCGCAAATCATTCAGGTGCACAATTCAGGGATTGGGGTGGGGGGGGGGGGGTGAAGACCTCGGCGACAAAAAGATTTCCAATTGTATGAAGGAAGCCGGCTGCCACAAGTGGTGTCGGAAGGTGTTTTTCAATTTATTCCAAAGGGCCAACCTCAACTCTTATATCATTCATGGCCATGTCGCCAAGGAGAACGGGACTGTGATATTTGCAAAAGGGCAGGCAATGGGCGCCGTCGGTCTGCACAAGATGTGACATTAGCATTTGTAAAGAACGCATCCCAAATCATAGATGGCATGGTTGAGGTGAGGGCACATTTGATCAGTGTTGCTCCTGGTCTCAGAATTCGATGGTGAGGGTTTTCACATTTCCTGTCCTTGGTTGCCTCAAGTTCAACCAGTTCCTGCAAGTTCAATGCCTTTCATTTGAAGTTTGTATTACAGGAATTGTGGAATTATGGAATTGTTGTGATCTGTAATCCAGCCTGATTTGACTCTGGTATTTTTTACTTATTTTTTTGAGATAAACCCTTGTTGAATGGCAATGGCTGTCTTGTTTGTGGCCTGCATGAACGACATTCTCTCCCTCAGAAATATTTTAAAAAAATTACTGGTACTGAATGCAATAATGTATTTTTCTTTTGAGGAAATGGTTGTACCTCCTGAGTTGTCCCATCAATGAGGGTCACTGTCCAAATTTCACGCTTCAAAATACACTTTTCATGGGTCAGTGAGAACCCTGTTCATTGGTCCGGAAATCCTTTTGAGAAAAACGTTTTCAAAACGGTTTTTTTTTTTTTTGTATGCAAGATCGAGGGTCATGAAAGAGCTAACATTAATCACACAAAAAGACAAAACGACACACAAAACACAAAAAACAAGGGGAGCGGCAGACAAGATGGGGAGAGAGGGGGAAGGACACAAAAGAGAGGGGGAAGAGGGGGAAGGACACAAACACAACATTTGAGAGCAGGGACATCGGGAGAACTTGGGGGGAGGTGGGAGAGGAATAAAACAAATGAACACTGCAAGGACTCTGGGGTGAATTACCGGGGGTAGAAAAGATCAAGGTTTTCGATGGGGGAAGATAAGAGATGGTGGTGAACAGCTGTTTTAAAGACCTGGAGGGAGGAGTGGGATTGAAGGGAGTGGGGGAGTTTGTTCCAGAGGCGGGAGAAAAGGGGAATGAAAGAGTGAAGGTGAGCAGAGAGCCTAGACTTTGGCAGTTTAACCATAAGAGGGTTGCAGGCAGATCTTGTGCGACCTGAAGGAATATTGGGGGGACAGAGCACAGAGAGAGCTGGGGGAGCAAGGCCGGAGAGGAGTCGGTAGAAGACAGAAAGATCACCTACCTGCCTGCGGTGAGTGACTGAAAGGCCCTCAGAGATAGCTTCATCGCGGGAGATTCCAATAATTCTGAAAGCTTTGGCCTCAACAGCGTGAAGCTGAGCAAGGTGTGAGGCAGGAGCACCAGCCCAGAGGGGGGAACAGTATTCCATTGAGCTGCGGATGAAAGCCTTGTATGTGGTGAGGAGCTCAGGTGTGCCAAGGAAGGACTTCGCACGACGGAGGATGCCCAGTCGGCGACTGGCTTTGGAGGCCAGCTTGGAAATGTGGTTTTCCCAAGAAAGATCATGGCAGATAGTGAGACCCAAAAGCTTGAGCGACAGAACTTCTTGGAGAGGATTGTTGAGAAAGTAGATGGGAGGGTTGTCCAGTCGGTCCTTTCGGAGAGACATTGTAAGAGTGTGAGATTTGTCAGGATTGAAAGACATGTTCCACTTGTTTGACCAGTCTGTGATTTTGTCCAGGTCTGCAGAGAGTGAGGAGGCTGCAGACTGCCGATCTGAGGGATGAGGAATGGAGCGACAGAGAGTAGAGTCGTCAGCAAAGAGATAGAGAGGATTTTCAAGAGAGTCAGAGAGATCATTGATGAAGACCAGAAAAAGCACAGGGCCCAGAACACTACCGTGGGGAACTCCAGCCTGAACAGGAGGAGGAGATGAGAGAAACCCATTCAGGGCCACACGTTGACTACGACCAGAGAGGAAGTCCGCCAGCCATGCGTGGAGATTTCCATGGATACCAAAGGAGGAGAGTTTGGTGAGCAGAGCAGGGTGCCAGACCGTATCGAAGGCACGTGAAATGTCAAGGGAGACAGCTCTAATTTCCTGTTTGGTGTTGAGGACCTCCATCCATTGTTGAGAAAGCAGAAGCAGCATGTCCAGAGTAGAGTGACCAGGTCTGAAACCAAATTGATGATCAGAGATCAAGCCATTGGAGAAGAGGAAAGATTTAATATCTGAAGCAATGATGGATTCCATGACTTTGCTGATAATTGGGAGAAGGCTGATTGGTCTGTAGTTGCTGGGATCTGTTTTTGCACCTTTTTTGTGCAAACCGGTGATGTTGGCTGATTTCCAAGCAGATGGCAGATGACCTTGAGCAAAAGAGAGGGTGAAGAGAACAGAAAGAGTGAGTGAAAGAGCAGAATAACGTGATTTTAGGACCCGTGGGCTGATGCCGTCAGGACCAGTTGCAGAATCAGAGTCGAGGGTTGACAGAAACTTTTCCACCTTGTCAGGAGGAAAGGACACAGAGTCCAGGAGCAGCTGGGTACGACTGGGTATGGTGGGTACAGAGAGGGATGGGTTTGGGACACAAGATTTAGAGGCAAACACAGAGTTGAGGCATTCAGCTTTTTCACGTGCGGAGTCAGCCGTTAAGCCATTTGAGGTGAGGGAGGGGATGGAGGGGAAACAAACACCAGAAACAGATTTGACCAGACGCCACCAGGATTTGGAAGAGGGAGACAGATAAGAGAGTTCGGTATTGAGAATGGTGAGATATTGTTTCCTGGCTCTCCTGAGGGTGGACACACACTTGTTTCGGGCTTTGTGAAAGGAAATGAGATTTCCTTCCATTGGATTTGCTTTCCAGGAGACGAAAGCAAGTTGTTTCAGGGCAACAGCCTCACCACAAGATTCCGTGTACCATGGACGGGAGGAAGGGTATGACAACTGAAGACGAGATGGTATAAATCTGTGCATGAGAGAGAGCAATTTACTTTGAAAGAATTCCCAGGATGAGTTGATGTCAGAGGCGGTAGAGATGGGAGACCAGTCCAGATGATTGATGGCTGCTTGAAGACCGTGCCAGTTGGCCTGAGTGAAATGCCAGACTCGTCGACGCTGAGGAGCCTCTCTGAGAATGGTCAGAGAGATGTCCACTTTGACAAGCACATGATCAGATGAGCCGATTGGAGCAGAAGAAGAGCAGCAGACATTTTCAGGGAAGTTTGTCATAACCAAATCCAGAAGAGAAGATGCTCCGTTGACTGAGATCCGGGTCGGGAAATTGACAGATTGTGTCAGTCCCAGTGAGTCGCATTTTATTTATTGGCTTGAATGTGAAGAAAAGGTTCACTGGTCTGTCGGTTCACTGGACCACAAATCGAAAATGGAAAGTGGAAAGTGAGCCTTTTTGAACAGTGAACCTTCGGACCAGTGAAATGAATGAGCTGTAAATGTGCTGTCACCTGAAACATTCTTGTGTTGGAATCCTTGCTCTAAAAATAAAAATAAAGTTTTTCTTGTCAAATTTCTCTTGCAGTCTTTCACAACCTGTCCGTGATGGGTAAGTGCCTGAAAATGTCAAATCTGCCAATTTATGACCCTGTGAAGTTGACCTTGATGACCTGTATATTCTGCAAGGGCATTTCGTTCTCTACATGATGGTATATGGTCTTTGGGGTGTAACTGGCAATCTTCATCCTGAATAGTGATGGCAAAGATGTATTGCACTATTTCTAATGCATTACCTTAGAAATAACCCAAAGAAAATTGGTCTCGTCCCTCACTGAATGTGCCGCTGTGCCCCAGCAACTCCATGGAAACTTATGAAACTTTATCACATTGAATTTTTTGTCCCTGCTGAGGTCCTTTATGTGAAAAAACATCCTTGCTGTCCACTATATTGCTGCTGTTTTGAGATTTGCACATATTGGTCATTAAAGGTTAAAGGTTTGCCCCCCATAGTTAGTCCACGAGCAACACGTAGGCCACCTGTAGTATTAGTTATGTATGTGTAAGTATAGGCCATTTCCCCTATTGATATCTGCGTTGTGCAAACACATGAGTTTAGGTCCCTTCATTTTGCGTCCACCCTCCATTTGCACCTCTTTGGGCATAATTTATCCCGCGCCCCATTTGGCTGATACACTCAGTTTGGTACGCTTTGGCTGCCCGCAGCATTTTGTTACGCTTTGGCTGCCAGCAGCATTCGCTGCCCTTTGTTCGCTCACTAGTTGAGTAACACGAGGTAGGCCTAAGAGGGAGGAGCGCGGGGCCGGGGTGGGGCGGCGTCAAGGCGGAGCGTCAGAGGCGACGAAGGTAAGAGCCACCAGCCAACCAGGGCTCTAACGGCATGGCATGAGGGGGCGTGGAGAGGCGCGTCTGGTGAGTTCTAGAAGGTTTGCGGGACGTGCCTATAAAAGTCGCTGCACAAAGCCCTTGAACAGGACTCGGTCAGGACTCGCAAGGGGAGAGCGCACGTAAAAGGACTCGGTCTGGACTCGCAAGGGGAGAGCGCACGTGAGAGGACTTGTTGATCAAGTGGACTTTGGAGAACTTGATTCACAGCGCTTGCTTTGGAGGCATTGCACGATATCTCATGATAAGGTACGCGCCGGAGGAAAGACAGCCAGACACGCCAGTGGCGAATATCGCCTACTCAGCCAAGTGAGGAAACGCGGCAATAGCCGCCAGTGATCACCGCTAAGCGCCGAAGTCCGCTCCCTACCAAATCGCCCCGTATTAACCCTTGTGCGCCAAACGACACGCGGAGAGCTCCTGCCTCTCTATGTACCATCTGCACGGGACGAACCGCATGCCAGAGGCAGCTGGACGAGAGCCATCCTTGGACGCGGACCATCATCCTGCAGCTGCAAGCCTCGTGTGAGTGTGTCTTTGTGTGAGACAGGCCCGTTTGTCCTGGGGATTAAGTTAAGACTGTTTTAAGGCTGCACTGTGTCCCCTTTTTCTGGAATCCCTGTATCGTGTAAATAAAACTTGTTATTCCTTTCTTCCCAATTCGAACGCTTTTGTGATTTCTCCATTGGCTAAGCGTGGTACGAACGAGATCGCTAGAACCGGGATAACCATATAAAAGGCACGGATCACGTGTACACACCGCTCAGCGTCTCAGCACGCGTAATTCTTGCGGGGCTTATTTCCTCGTTTCAGGGCAGCACGAGTAATGAGGTAATAGTGATTCTAGTCCTAAGACCCTATTTCGCACTGTCCGGAAAGGACGTCATAGGTCCCAGGTCCTGTCAGCCAGTCAAAGACAAGGGGACTAATCCCCCCTTGGTAAGGGGAGAAGGCCGGCGGCGATCCACAACAATATTTTTGTAATGATGTGTGAAAGTAGACTGAAAAAGCATGAAAATGTCAAATCAGCCATTTCATGAGCTTGTGACCTTGAACTTGACTTTGAATGTTATTTTGGCCACGCCTTCCTGCTCATTAGAAATGGCTTCCGTTGACCACACGAAGGTTTGAAATCCTGCCGACTCAACGCACATTTGGTCTTTATTACTACACAATGGGAAAGGGCTAATCGTTATGCCTAAGTCACACATAGGTGGATTTGTATGCGACTACTGGCGACTGGAAAAATCGCCACCACCCACCGACAATCGTAATGAAACCGTAATGGACGGTCGCCTGTAGTTGTGGTTATCCTCCCCAGGTCAGCTGCAGTCGGCAAGAGCCGCAAAGGGGCAAAATATTTTTTTAAATGTTTAAAAACAGCGCGCTCAGTCGCAATCGAAAAAAATCCGCCATGCTGTCGTGATGGAACCGCCATGCTGTCGTCTGTATCCGTAATAAGAGCGTAAAGCGGCCGCAACCCAGTCGCTCATAGTCTTCTGCAATCGCCCCACCAGCTAGCACGGCAGAGATGCGAATGCCATACGGCCTTCCTGCGGCATCTTCCCGACTACGGACCGACACTGTTGCGGCTGCATATCGACTACAGAAGAACTGCCACGTCTCCCCTGCGGCTATGGGAGACCGACGACGACAGCAGTAGGACTAGTGGCGGCTGAGTTACGGCCACTGGCGACAGAGATACGACTGCCTGGCGACTGCATTACGACATACCACGATTCCATGGCAAGACAGGATGGTGTGAGGGTCTCCGTGGAGTGAGGTCCTGTGGTGCCGACAAGGATATGGCTTTATTGTTTGGACTTGGGACTTTTGGGAACTTTATTTTTGGGACTTTGGTCCTTTGGAAACTTTATTTATGGGACTTGGGACCAGTGGAAATAATTTGTTGGACTTTATTTCCATTCTCTCTCCCTGCAGAAAAGTTTGATTATTACATTACAATGATACATCTTTATTAACTTTCTTATTGTACATCAAACATCTTTATGCTTCATGTGTACATCTTCATCTATCTATAATTCCAGCAATCTCTGTGTGTATGTTTGTATGTATGTATGTATGTACTATGTATGTATGTATGTATGTATGTATGTTTGTCTGTGACCGCTGTTTCTCGACAACTACCGGTCCGATATACTTGAAACTTGCCAGGTATATTGCTGGGGACCCGAGGATGTGCCTTTTCAAGGTTTTAAATTAATCGGAGAAGTAGTTACCGAGCTATGTCCAAAAAACGATTCAACCAATCAGAGAGCAGCGAGCTATCACGTGTGCCGAACGTGGCGAACAGACTCTGCCTCGGACGGCACATTTGAGAGCGTATTCATTTATTTCCCGTCGGCAAACTATGTTGGCGCTATGTTGGCGTTAAACTATGTTTTAAAACTAATTAAAACTAATTTGCGATTCTTTCGCTTTGCGATGCGATTTGCGATTGCGTTAAACTCGCTCGGGCGTTAAACTATGTTTTAAAACTAATTAAAACTAATTTGCGATTCTTTCGCTTTCCTGCGCGTTTGTGCACGATATGGCGATTTCTTTACCAAACTCCGCAAGCCGTTCGCTTTGGACCAAACCATTTCATGTAAATAGAGGGGGGGGGGGGGGGGTTGTCACCGTACTCGCAAGTCGTTCGCTTTGGCTTTGTGAATGGACCAAACCATTTCATGTAAATAGAGGGGGGGGGGATATACTTTTAGATATATATATAGTACGGGCATGCCCTAGTCATTGAAATGAATAAAGTGAAATGTAAAATAGAGAAATAAAGATTTAAAAAGTTGTGTGAATCGTCTCCAATCGCCGGCGGTCTTATTGCAGTCTTGCGGACGTCGGAGTAAACCGCCACCCGGCCCCAATGCAGTCGCCGCGATCCGCCATCGGTCGTAATCTAGCCGCCAGACTGTCGCCACGCTGCCGCCGTGCATCCGCAATGCAGTCGTCGTCGATCTTCAACAGTCGCCATCCCACTCGGGGCGTCGTCGCAATGCAGTCGCAATGTGGCCGCCTGCAGTCGCCATACTGCCGCCTGACCATATTTGACCGCCCGAAATCGCCAGTAGTCGCCGAAAAATCTTGATCGCCGGCAGTCGCCAAAATATCCGCCTATGTGTGACTTAGGCATTACATTCAATAAGAAATAGCTAACTGTGGCAGGCTACATGTTGTCGTGCAATTAACTATAGGGGGTTTGCCTTGATGGCAAAACCCCAACAATATATTTAAATGATCCAGCACGTGTTTTCAGAATTCGTCTTTTCTGCAAAATGAAACCGGATCGTGTCATCGACCCGAGGTGAGGGTTTTTTGACGTATGGAGCCTGGATCAGGTGCTTCATCCATAGGGCAGCGCCCCGTTCGATCGACCACGGTTCGTTCGTGCGAGTGTTCGGTCTCCGGGCGGCTCTTTGTGGGAAGGCAATGGCCAACCGCTCAATGTCGTACACGATATTTCCAACACGATCGTGGTGTGAAAATGCAAGTGACTGGTCATCTCGCCTGTCCCGTGTGCGGAAGCGTCGGACAGTGTTGAACAAATTAATACAGAAAAGATTATCATGGCGTTTTTCACCCCAAAGTCGTAATGACCGGGTTGGTGGATTGAAGCGGTGTGTGTTTCATGAACCAATGATGAGCGTTGTTCGGTGTTAATGGAACGGCTGGCTTGGGAAGCACTTGCTGGCTGTTTGAACACACCCCTAAAGCTGCGACGCACACCCCAGCCCCCACCCCTACTCCACACCCGACCCCCGACACCATCGGCCGATAGTCGATACAACAGTCGAGGCTCATATAACAGCTTTGACAACTCCATTTGAATAGAGAACCGAAGTCAGTACAGAACGGTTTTCAACTCTGATTGAATCAAGTTGAGCTGAATAAGTTGAAATCGGCTGGATTGCAAACCGACATCGGGT